>NC_080549.1:7126707-7364207 GCF_028640845.1 Ahaetulla prasina | reverse complement strand
TAAGTGAATCCCACATCTGATTAACACTCTTGTTTATCTTCCAGAGCTAGGAACCAGGTTGTGCAGCTAATGTGCCCGTCCACCAGACAAGATAAATATGGAGCTCCATAGATGTCTGGTAAAACCTAGTGAACACTCTATATTGCGTTCTTTCAATGTTGCACTCATTTCCACTGTGATTGTCCACCCACCTTGCTGTTGGCTGCCTTCTTCTCTTTCCTTCCCCCCTTTATTTTATTTTATTTATTTATTATTTCAACTTTTATACCGCCCTTCTCCCGAAGGACTCAGGGCAGTTTACAACCAAGTAAAAGCAATAATACAAAAGTTAAGAGAAATTTTAAAAAATTAATTCTAAATTGGCCGAAATGTAAAAATTTGCTAAAACCCATTAAAAACTAATTAAAACTATTAAAATCTATTAGGCCAGTCCTGCTCGATGAAATAAAAGGGTCTTCAGCTCACGCCGGAAGGCTCGGAGGTCAGAGAGTTGGCGCAACGTTGGAGATAGCTCGTTCCAGAGGGCTGGGGCCCCCACAGAGTAGGCCCTCTCCCTGGGGGTCGCCAGCCGACATTGTCTGGCCGATGGCACCCTGAGGAGACCCTCTCTATGGGAGCGCACTGGTTGATGGGAGGCCACCAGGAGGCCACTTATTCTTTCCAGAATAAGAACCAGTAGTGGTTTTCACTTACCTTCGCTACTGGTCCGGAACTGTGAGTGTGCGCACGCACTTGCTTCTCTCATGCGCAGAACCTTCTGCGCATGCGCAGAGTGTCCGTGATGACGTTCGGCAGGGTGGGCGGAACCTCTCACTGCTGCTGCTACCAGTTCACCCGAACTGGGGTGAACCAGTAGAAACCCACTACCAAGAAGAACCTATTCAGAGAATATATACCACCTGGAACCTACCTCCGGAGGAAGAAGGGGCAACCTTATATAAGACAGAAGCATTCCAAGATCATGTTGCCGATTGTCTAAATCATGTTGAACCCATATCATTAATGCCTTGAAGATGGATTCTTCGCCTGGGACGTTAATGTCATCATTGGAAAGCAGCTTCGCAACTTCACCAGCAGGAAGTAAGAGAAATTCCTGGTTCTTTATGACTTCGGTGAAATGTTCCTTCAGAAGACAACAAAGAAAAGGTATTTAAATGCCATTTTTTTAAAAAAATACAACTAGAATCAGAATGACTTACAAGAGATATTCCCACTTTCTCCCGATGGTAGGGTTCTTCCAAATACTGCTGGATAAAATTTTTTAGAGAAAAACAGAGTTGGAAGGGGCTTTGGAGGTCTTCTAGCCCAACCTCTGCTTGAGCAGGAGAGCCTGTACCATGCCAGACAAATTTTGTCCAGTCTTTTCTTAAAAACCTCCCTCAATGGAACACCCACAACTTCTGAAGGCAAGCTGTTCCACTGATTAGTTGTTCACACTGTCAGAAATTTCTCCTCAGGAGTGGTGCAGTGGCCTAGAGATAGAGCTCTCACCTCACAATCAGGAGGCTGTGAGTTCAATCCTAGGTAGAGGCAGATATTTCTCTCTCTGGACACAATGAGAATATATCTGTTGAACAAAACTCCGCATTGGCAACAGGAAGGGCATCTGGCCATTAAACACACTGCTAGCTCCATTCAGTTGCCCAGATTCCACTCTGCAAGGGATTATGGGGTCGTTAAAAGAGGATGATAACTCTCTTCGGGTGGAAATGGGGATTTTGCAGTATCCTTCCCCTGGAGTGGGGTGGAAGTGGAGATTTTGCAATATCCTTCCCCTGGAGTGGGGTGGAAATGGAGATTTTGCAATATCCTTCCTCTGGAGTGGGATGGAAATGGGGATTTTGCAGTATCCTTCCCCTGCCACGCCCACCAAGCCACGCCCACAGAACCGATAGTAAAAAATAAATATGAATTTCTCCACTGCCTGAGGTGTCTTGGAAAAGTAGCCTCTTTTGGTTTCTCTTTAGAAATATTAATTTCCTAACATTCTGGAGCCATAGTTAACTTAAGAAAAGGATCGTCCATTAGCCTTTCTTTTGTAGAATTTCAACACTTAACAGTGTGAACTCATAAAAAGAAAAGATGCAGGGGTTATCTGCATAGTAAGGCAGTGGCTTGCTAGCAGCTGTTGATCCTGCACAACTCTTGTTTTCTTAAGTGCTTCAACTTGCTGAGTATGCATTTTCTTTAAAGAATGCAAGAAAAGAGCCTTTGGTGGGAGGAACAGAAGAGGTGATGGCCTCACAGCTTCCTGCCCTCTCGTGATGTTTGTGTTTTTTTTAAAAAAAAGGAGCCAGGGAAAAAAATTGTTGCAAACGTCAAAAATAGCCCTGGTTGTTTATGGGAAGTGATTTTATCTGGGGAAGCCAGCAGGAAACGGTTAAGAGTCCAGTTCAGTAGTAAAAGTTTTAAAGAGGAATGGAAACCTCTTGTCTCTTGAGCTTGGATAAGATTTGAACCTGTTTGCTCCTGTTCCAGCCCCGCTTTTCCAATATCTAAGGGGAAGCCACACAGAAGTTTAGTTTAATTTTTAGTTTAATGAAAAGAAGGACTAGGGATGACATGACAGCAGTCTTCCAATATTTGAGGGGCTGCCACAAAGAAGAGGGAGTCAAGCTATTCTCCAAAGCACCTGAGGGCAGGACAAGAAGCAATGGGTGGAAACTAACCAAGAAGAGAAGCAACTGAGGAGAAATTTCTTGACAGTGAGAACAATTAATCAACGGAACGACTTGCCTCCAGAAGTTGTGAGTGTCCAACACTGGAAGATTTGAAGAAGAAAGCAATTGTCTGAAATGGTACAGGGTTTCCTGCCTGAACAAGGGGTTGGATTAGAAGACCTCCAATGTCCCTTCCAACTCTGTTATTCTGTTATTCTTATCTTCTCTTATCTTCTTATTCCTCTTCCAATGCAGCTCTCGGCACAATGGCTTGTCAAGCAGTGAATGTAGGGACTGAGTTCCACTCCTTACCATAGTGTACACATGGGCCACTTGTAAGAGTTTTGAGCATCCTTGAGCATCTCCAAAGGACCGGATTCCCAAGCAGTTTGAAGGATGAAGTTGCTTCATGAGAAAATTGCAGCAGACCTCAATGACTGGTGAAAGTTGGAGAAGACAAGCTGCGGCCAACAAGCTCTCAATGGTATCTTCTTTGAGCTCCAGCATGCCTGGGTGGTTCAATTTAAAGAAAGAAAGAAAGAAAGAAAGAAAAGAAAGAAAGAAAGAAAGAAAGAAAGAAAAGAAAGAAAGAAAGAAAGAAAGAAAGAAGGAAGGAGGAAGGAAGGAGGAAGGAAGGAAGGAGGAAGGAAAAAAGGAAGGAGGAAGGAAGGAAGGAAGGAAGGAAGGAAGGAAGGAGAAGGAAGGAAGGAAGGAAAGAAAGAAGGAGGAAGGAAAGAGGGAGGGAGGGAGGAAGGAAGGAAGGAAGGAACGAAGGAAGGAGGAAGGAGGAAGGAAAGATGGAAGGAGGGAGGGAGGGAGGAAGGAAGGAAGGAAGGAAAGAAGGAGGAAGGAAAGAGGGAGGAAGGAAGGAAGGAAGGAAGGAAGGGAGGGAGGGAGGGAGGGAGGGAGGGAGGGAGGAAGGAAGGAAGGAAGGAAGGAAGGAAGGAAGGAAGGAAGGAAGGAAGGAAGGAAGAGTGAGCATGACAAAATGAAAAACATTTTTTAAAAAAGATCTTGAGAAGTATAGAAGGTCATGAGATATGAGGATAGTTTGGAAATCAATGTCTAACTTACATGGTGTTCTTAATCAGATCAACAATATTTGCCCAACCAGCTAAGCTTAAATTTGTGGAATCTTGACAAAATCATTCATGCATTTTTCAGCAATCTTTCTAAATCCATTTACCCTGTTGTGACCTCTGGTATTAAGCCAACAACTTTATTTGATGTGTCAAATATTTACTGAATTTGTATCTGGCCCATCCTGGCTGATTGGCCAAAACTAAGCTATGTCAGCTTTAGAATTTCTTGGGTTGTGTTTTTGAGCTTCGTGTGAAGATGGTTTGTGAACCCAACTAGCTGAAGAAGAGTGAAGATCTTCATTAAAACATGCCTCCTCGACAAGGTTGTTTTTGGGGAACGATTGCACAGTGAAGGTAGAACATACAAGCTCCCTTAATTTATAAGATCTCTGTTTCCCACCCAAAAGAATTCCATCAAATTATCATTTTTTTGAACTAGAAGAATATTGCTCCAGGATAATGTTGCAGGACCGGAGGTTTAATCTTCCAAGCTTTTGAATTTGTGTTGGAGCCCATCCTATGTCTGCTAGAGGTACACAGTCTACAAGAGAGAAATTCCCTGAGGATGGGCTCCAGAATGAGTCTGAAAGCTCGGAAGGCTAAGCTTCTGGTCCCGGTGACTGACCCAGATTGGGTCCAAGAAAAATAGTTCTTCTGCCAATAGATTAAGTGTTCCCACTTAATCTATTGTGCTTAATCCTAAGTGAGGAGGTGATCGGGGAAAATGCAAGGAAATATTTGGCTTCATACCCTTCTAAACAAGGACACGTGGATAGGGTTGGGCTTCAAAAATTTTAGCAAGGGGTTCTCAGCCTGGTTGCTGGGTGGGCGTGGCCATGGTGGCCATGGCCTAGTCAGCCACCTGCACCATGGCGGTGGGGTGTGTATGTTTTTGTCCTCCCTGGGCTCCGGAGGCTTTCCTAGAGCAAAATTGGCCTCCCCAGGCTCTGGAGGCCTTCGGGAGGCCCTCCAGAAACTTCCGGTAGGCCTGTTTTTCACCCTCCTTGAGCCTCCACATGCACCCTGCATTTACCTGCATCCAAAATGGGCCGCGTGGGGACTCCTGGGAGGGGAGGGGTGGGCGGGGCCAGCCAGGAGAGGGATTTGGGGGTTCTCCAAACTGCACTGAATCTTAGCTAGAGGTTCTCCCGGACCCCTGCGAATGCCCAGCATCCCAATCCTGCGCATGGGGACGACTGCATATGGAAGTCCTAGTTGAACTAGTTGAGAACTTACCTGTGTAGGCATAGAGCACAAGGTCCTTCAGGGCATCCGGATCTACACCTTCCATTTTGACTTCCTCTTGTTTTGCTTCGCGGACGTCATTGGTGAACATTGCCGCAAAATAATCGGATACGGCGCTCAAAACCAGCCTGATCCCAAAAGGAAAAAGAAAGAAAGAAATGATAATTCATGGTGGCACAGT
Source organism: Ahaetulla prasina (assembly GCF_028640845.1). NCBI lineage: Eukaryota > Metazoa > Chordata > Lepidosauria > Squamata > Colubridae > Ahaetulla > Ahaetulla prasina. The sequence continues at coordinate 7,359,039 of NC_080549.1, read as the reverse complement.
GATTAGAATGCAGTATTGCAGGCCAACTCTGTCAACAGTTCGATCCTGACCAAATTGACTCAGCCTTTCATCCTTCCGAGGTGGGTAAAACGAGGACCCAGATTGTTGGGAGCAAGGTGCTGATTCTGTAAACTGCTTAGAGAGGGTTGTAAAGCACTATGAAGCGGTATATAAGCAGAGGTGGGCTTCAAAAATTTTAGCAAGGGGTTCCCTGCCCGGTTGCTGGGTGTGCGTGGTAATGGTGGGCGTGGCCTAGTCAGCCTCCTGCACCACGGCTGGGGGGGAGTTTGCCCTCCCCGGGTTTCGAAGGCTTTCCTCAAGCCTCTGGGAGGATGAAAATAGCCTCCCCAGGCTCCGGAGGCTTTCTGGAGGCTGGAAACAGATAGGCCCGTTTTTCACCCTTCCCAAGCCTCCGCGTGTGCCCTGCACTTTCCTGATTCCAAAACGGGCCACATGGGGACTCCTGGGAGGGGCAGGGCTGGGTGGGCAGGGCCAGCCAGGAGTGAGATTTGGGGGGTTCTCCGAACTGCACAAAATCTTAGCTAGAGGTTCTCCCGAACTCCTGTGAACCCCAGCAGCCCACCCCTGTAGATAAGTCTAAGTGCTCTTGCTATTTCTATCTGTTCGTGATACTGCCGGAAGCATACTTTTTCATTCTTTGAGAGTTGGGTTTTTGTTTTGTTTTTTGCATTTATATCCCGCCCTTCTCCGAAGACTCAGGGCGGCTTACACTATGTTAAGCAATAGTCTTCATCCATTTGTATATTATATACAAAGTCAACTTTTATTGCCCCCAACAATCTGGGTCCTCATTTTACCTACCTTAGAAAGGATGGAAGGCTGAGTCAACCTTGGGCCTGGTGGGACTTGAACTTGCATTAATTGCAAGCAGCTGTGTTAATAACAGACAGACTTAGTCTGCTGAGCCACCAGAGGCCCCTTTAACCTCCCTGAAGTCTATAGAAAAGAGTAAATCGGTATTCAATTTTTTATTATTATTATTTTTTCTGGAGAAATATTTTGCTTTCCATAGGAAGAGGAATCCCCTCACAAATGAGATACCTAGTTAGATATTCTAAATATACAAACTCTCCCTATTTGGAAGAGCAAACCATTATTGTCTTTGCACACTCACTTCATGGTTTGTGGGTCTAACTTTCATTTTGCAAATGGCATTTGGGTCATTTATTACCCTTTGGGAAGCTAGTTACACAAACAGGTTTTATAGCACGGGGATTTCAAAAGAGTCAGCTGGATTAGTTGCGATTTCTCTACAATAGCCAGAAGGGCAGGCAAGCCAATGATACGGTGACAAAATAGGTTTTCTTTGTGCTTCTAATGGCTTTTAAAGTATGTCTCCAGTCCTTACAGTTCTTATTTTAGAACACTATAATAAGATTAATTCCAATGTTCTTTGATCTCACTGCACAAAATATCATATATTCTTGTTCACCACCTAGGGATGCCTTTGATGAGACGGGTGGCTATATAAATTTCAAATGGATTAGATGATAGATAGATAGATAGATAGATAGATAGATAGATAGATAGATAGATAGATAGATAGATGGATGGATGACAGATAGATGACAGATAGATGATAATTAGTTAAATAGAGATAAAGATGGACAGAAAGATATAAATGGATAGATATAGATGTACTAGATAGATAGATAGATAGATAGATAGATAGATAGATAGATAGATAGATAGATAGATAGATAGATAGATAGATAGATAGATAGGCAGGCAGGCAGATGATAGATGATAGATAGTTAAAGAGGGAGATAAAGATGGATAGAAATATATAAATGGATAGATATAGATGGATACACAGATGATAGATGATAGATGATTGATAGATGATATATATATAGATAGATAGATGATAGATAGATAGATGATAGATATTGATAGGATAGAGAGAAAGAGAGAGAGAAAGATGGATAGAAAGATCTAAATGGATAGATATAGATGGATACATAGATGATAGAGATAGATAGATAGATAGATAGATGGATAGATAGATAGATAGATAGATAGATGATAAATAGAAGAGATAGATAGAAGATAGATAGATAGATAGATAAATAGAGAGAGAGAGAGAGAGAGAGAGAGGTGTGTGTGTGAGAGAGAGAGAGAGAGAGAGAAAGATGAGAGAGGGAATGTGAGCAGTCTGAGAAGATTCTCGTACAATAGGTAGAACGAAATAAAGTGATTGAAGAACTTGATCCTTTCACATATGGATGTAGTTGCTTGCGCCGGGCAGAACGTGACCATAAGCAGATCTTATGAGACCGCCGTGTCTCATCCATTTCCAAAACTTGTACGGCAATCTCAAGTCCCTATTATCCTGGCCGAACAACGTTTCCTCTGGCCAATAGAAAGAACGGGCCAAAATACATACCTGTGAGCTGGGATCTTGTGCTCTCCGGCAATGAGAAGGACATCGCAGAGCTGTTTCTGCTGGAGATAGTTTTCCATCTTGCGGAAGGTTTGCTCGGCATGGTTTGCGGAATGAAAACAGGTATCAGCTCCATTACTGTTCACCCCCATGGAGGAGGAGGAGGAGCTGCTCACCGATAGCCTGTTTGAGAGGAAATGAACTGCTTTAAACAAGGTAATTGCTGCTTATGGAAATTACCACATTCAGAGACCCAGGAGGTAAATTAATGACGTTCCCCTAGAATTAATTTTTTTAATTTGGAATCATACACTAAAATACGTACCAAGGGACAACTTCTTCTTTTTTTATTTAAGAGGTAATAGGGACCCCCTGCAAAATTGTTTACAGAAGATAAATAATAGACAGGAAAACAATTCAGCAAGCCAGGAAAACAAAGAGCCCAGATTAAGTTCCAGGTTTGCTATTTCTAAGGGTTTGTTGTTGTTTTTTTAACAAAGGGCCATTTTTTTTTCCCAAAGACTTGAAATGGCTTGGGCTAGAAATATTGAATCCACTTGGGTTTCATAACGTGCATTTTTCATTAAGCCTATTTGATTTGTGAGTTAGCCAGGATGGATCGGGGTTAACACGGGGAGAAAACGTCGTCCAGTTATAGCGCAAAAGACCATCATCTGCAGAAAAACGAAGGTGTTTTCTCAGGTCAACTTGGGAATGAGCTAAACTGCGCACCACGGCTGATCCCCACCCCCGGCTGTTCTACTTACCTTCCCATGCTTCGTTTTGGCATGTACTGCACAGTACGCACCAAAATGAATACACGCCCCGCGCACAGTACACACCAAAATGAGGCTTGGGATGGTAAGTAGAACAGCCAGGGGTGAATCAGCTGGGGTGCGCAGTTAAGTTTCGCTAGAAAGTTTTGCTTTCTAGCAAAACTAAACCGCGCAGCATAGGTGATGGTGGGATCGTAGCTTTTTTTAACTACCGGTTCAACTGAACCCGTAGCTAACTACCGGTTCAGGCAAACCAGTAACTTTTTAAACTACCGGTTCAAGCGAACCGGTAGCTAACTACCGATTGGGCCGAACCAGTAGCTTTTTAAACGCACAGCGCGTGTTTGGTGTGCATTGCGCATGTGCACACAATGCGCATTTGGTGCACATGCGTACACACACAGCACGCAGTGTGCATGCATGGCTAGCCAATCAGTAGCAAACCACTTCAGAGTTCACCCCTGCTTGGAGGTCTTCTAGTCCAACCCCCTGCTTAGGCAGGAAACCCTATCCCATTTCAGACAAATGGCTGTCCAATCTCTTCTTAACAACTCCCAGTGTTGGAGCATTTACAACTTCTGGAGGCAAGTTGTTCCACTGGTTAATTGTCCTAACTGTCAGGAAATTTGTCCTTAGTTCTAGGTTGCTTCTCTCCTTGATTAGTTTTCACTCATTGCTTCTTCTCCTGCCTTCAGGTGCTTTGGGGAAGAGCTTGACTCCCTCTTCTTTGGGGCAGCCCCTGAGATATTGGAACGCTGCTATCATGTCTCCCCTAGTCCTTCTTTTCATCAAACTAGACATACCCGGTTCCTGCAACTGTTCTTCATATGCTTTAGCCTCCAGGCCCCTAATCGTCTTTGTTGCTCTTCTCTTAATTGTTTTTAAAATGAAGACAGAATCAAGATACAGCTCCATCTTGAAGTTGCAGAATTTTAGAGTTCACCACACTCCAAGTTGAATATTTATTGTAGCATGCTCAGGAACTTTAGCTCATGTCTCGTGCATAGCATTTGCTTCGGTGCATTTTGCAGTTTCCTGCTCTGATTTCCATGCCTGGAATAGTCTTGTTTTTTTTTTTCTATTGATAGACTCAAAGTGCTCATTGTAGTAACATTCATTGTCCTCGGCTACATGCACACAGTTTCCTTTCCCTCAAATAAAGACGCTCAAAGTTCTTGGACTCTGGGGACATCAGTTCTATGGGTCTCAAAGAAAAGAAATGGAAACAACAGCAGCTGTCCTCCTCCCTGTTAGTTCATGCCGGTTCTTGATATCTCCCTTCCTGAATCATCTTCTCAGCACCTTCTCAAGTTTCATCTTTCTCACCCACCACCCAATTATTTCCCAACACAGCAACTTCTTGGGAGTTCTGTAAGGTGAAACAAGCTTTCTTTAACAAAAGCCTGTTCTGTTATTTATATTCCTGTCAAAGCCAAAGACATGGAGCTGGTGAAAGAATCAGTCAAGATTTGAAGGTTCACCTATAACTCTAAGCTCATATAAAAAAATAATTGCTACCAACCTGCCTTCCATTGAGGACCTGTATACTGCACGAATCAAAAGAGGGCTGTGAAAATATTTACAGATCCCTCACATCCTGGACATAAACTGTTTCAACTCCTACGCTCAAAATGACACTATAGAGTACTGCACACCAGAACAACTAGACACAAGAACATTTTTTTCCCGAAGGCCATCACTCTGCTAAACAAATAATCCCCTCAACACTGTCAAACTATTTACTAAATCTACTATTAATCTTCTCATCGTTTTCATCACCAATCTCTTTCCACTTATGACTGTATGACTGTAACTTTGTTGCTGGTAATCCTTATGATTTATATTGATATATTGACCATCATTTGTGTTGTAAATGTTGTACCTTGATGAAGGTATCTTTTCTTTTATGTACACTGAGAGCATATACACCAAGAAAAATTCCTTGTGTGTCCAATCACATTTGGCCAATAAAAAATTCTATTCTATTCTATTCTAACAGAATGCTTACAAGCCACAGACTACAGATAGCAAACAGAGCTACGGAGAACTAATGACTGATGTTCAGAATGCTAATAACCAGATGATTGCTAAGAAATATAAATCCTTCCATTCCCCATTGTTCAGCCAGAAGCCTTCTTGGATGTGAAGTGAAACATCTTCAAGGAAAACACCAAGAAAGGCAAAAGTTGCCTTTTTGAAAAGCATGGTTGCCTTTGGAACAACCATGATCTGGATGATTGAGAATCTCTGTAGACATACAGACAGCACACGGTGGCGTGTTGTGTGGTTTGTGAACCTGTTGTGGCCCACTGGCGGTCAGCGGAGCTAGCAGCAGAGTCAGACAACAAGGAAGTTGGGGAGGAACATGGGCCAGTCCTGGGGGCTGGGGAAAGCTCAGATGAGGGCTCTGTGTCAGAGGCAGAGAGGGAATTAGACAGCAGCGAGGCAGAGGAACAGCTGGAGCCTGTTCCCAGTGTGTGCATGCACAGAGCTGCCAGAAGACAAGAACAACTCAGAAAGCAGGGTCAATTTGGGAGTAAAGCCACACCTTGGAGATGATTGGCCCCTCCCATAGGAAACAAAAGAGGAGTGAACAGCGAGTGGGCTTTTGCAGGAAACAATTCGTTTGGTCGGTCATTTCAAGAGTGGAAAGTTCTGTTTGTGACTCTAAGAGACTCTGTGCCAAGTTTTGCCTTGTACTGTGATTGGAAACTAGTTATCTGGCAGCTTTCCAAGCAAGATAAGGTTTGTGTTGATAAATATTCCTCTGAAAGACTGTTTGCCAAGCCTTGCTGACTGTGAGCGAAAGGAATTCACAGTTGTGAAAATAAAAGGGGTTTTGCCGGGACCAAGACTTTGCTTCATGCTTTTTAAGGAAGCCTAGGTCAGAACAGAACCAGATTCCGTAAGCTATCATTTGTCAAATAGGAATGAGTGACTTTCATTGGTTCCAGGTGAAACTTGGCAGTCTGATCCACAAAGGTTTGGGTGATGGAATAAAAGAGCCTTCAAAATCTTTCAAGAGTTTATCCAAGTCTCCTGTAAATTGATAGGCTCTTGCAAGTTACATGAAGTCTCCTGAGATCTCAAATGAGGCCATCACATTTCCAAGAGGTTTTTGGTGAGATAAGATAGACAAGATTTGGGCACAGGTGCACCAAAGCTTGCAGAATTTTAACAAGGCCTCTTGGAGATCTCCAGGAGATCTCCTGGAGGAATCGACTGGTATATACTACAGATCCCCTATTATATTCCTTTTCTTAGAAAGGTAATTCTGATGAAGTATTTGAAAGGATTGGATAATTGTGACCTGATGAAGAACATCTCATTATGCATCCAAATAGCTCAGGAGACATGCCTCCACATACATGATAATAAATTAAATTGTCCTAGTGCTATGCAGCTCGAATAATCTGCTTGGCTTGTCAGGTAAATAGCCAATTATGGTTTTGATTAGTTGCCCAAGTCAGAAGGCTGCAAAATGCAGAAGAATGATTGCAACTTGGGACCCATTGCACCAATCCAGAAGAGAAGGGCTGGGACCTGAAAAAAAAATCTGATTTATTTGCAGTTGCTGTGAGCTACTGATCTAATTATGCAAGATTCAGTAATTGTTCACCCATCTGCTTTATTATAATTGCTTTTGCAGTTAATCTTCTTTATTTTTGTAATTGCTTATACATTTTAATATCTGATTTAGGTAAGAATGATTACAAGAAAATGACTTGCCAAATGAATGGCAAAGAGGAAGACCAGAAGACTGGTTTGCATAGGAAAATGCATTTCCGTATTTGCTTGGATTTTGTGTCTCCTTTTCAAGTGAGAAAGATCCTTTTTTATATATACAGTCAAATGGATTTTCTAACAAAAATCATGTTTGATTTCAGAATATTTCACCCATTTAGTTCCAAGCAAGCTGCAATGAACTCTATGGGATTGTAGAAAGTTAGCACCTACCCTTCCTTGAAGAATGAAATGTTTTAGGAAATATTAAAAGGGCAGAATATTATATTTCCCCTAAAAGAGAAATAGAAATCTTAAGGGAGACAGAAACTCAGAGCCCCAGCTCCCTGTCCTCAAGCAGATACTAAGTGGAGGCCAGCTTTTAGAAATGCAGATTTGGTAATCCATTCAAAACAGGATATTTTGAACAAAGGCAGAATTAGGTAGGATTAGCTCAATATCCAAATCAGGAAAGCCATTAAGATACAATAGGAATGGCCCAACACCTTTTCAGGACACAAGCCTCCTCATTACATAATCTCAAAAGGTCCAGGCTTCAACCAAATTTAACTCAGACAACCTACAAGGTTATCTATGACCCCTACAGCAACCAATAGAATACATGCCCTTGTCACAGGAACAGGAAGCTCAAGTTCAAAGCCCAGAGAGGGTATAAATAACCCTCACTCTCCACTCCACATGGTCACACATGCTTGGTGGTTCTGCTTCACACATGCTTGGTGGTTCTGCTTCAACATTAAACCATCTTTCCAATCAGCTTCCATCTTTCTGGCATCTTTCTCCCCACTTGGAACTGAACCAGATGGATATTTAAACAGGATTTAAAGCCAAGTTGACAGATTTACTGTATTTTGTGGTAGCATTTGGAATTTCCGAGCACATTTAGCGCAATATTCCCACTTGATCCCTTTGCCACGACTGGATGTAATTCATGGTGAGCTACTTGCATTCATGTACTTAGCATGTACAGCTAAGGTTCCACCATGCAACATTTGTATGAATATCATCATTCCAAGAATTGTTATGGGCACTGGTAATTGAGCACTAACCAGAGAAGATGCTGAGAACGTGTGCGGCATGATGCACACTTCCAAAGTGATGTGTCATTTTGCATGAGCTATCAGAAAGGCCCACCATAATTAGAAACGGTGGTTTCCGTAGAAACAGCCTCAATGGAGAAGGAACTTGCTGTCCTGATAATACCTTTCGGGCTGTTCTTTTGATTATGCCGAAGACTAGATTTGCTGTCAAAAGATGACATTATGTAAGTGAGAGAAGAGAAAGATGCCAAGTGTAGCACAGGGAACAAGAGAGAGAGAGAGAGAAACCCAACATAAAGTCAAGAAGAAAATACTTCCCTTGCAGTGTAAACCAAATCTTGGTAATATGTACACATGAAGTTATGAGAATCACTGTCTACATGTTCAGCAACATCCAATTTGTAACAAGGATGGGATCTGTCCCTGCCAAATCTTAAGATTGATTGATTGAGTCTTCATTGATTGATTGATTGATTGAATCTTCATTGATTGATTGAGTCTTCATTGGTTGGTTGGTTGAATGATTGAGTCTTCATTGGTTGGTTGGTTGGTTGAATGATTGAGTCTTCATTGGTTGATTGAGTCTTCATTGATTGATTGATTGATTGATTGAGTCTTCATTGATTGATTGGTTGAGTCTTCATTGATTGATTGAGTCTTCATTGGTTGGTTGGTTGAATGATTGAGTCTTCATTGGTTGATTGAGTCTTCATTGATTGATTGATTGAGTCTTCAGATTAAGATCTGAACATGCTACAGGAGCTAATCTAATAATAAACTAATAGTAGAACCTCACCAATCCAGCCCCTGTTTATAAGTTGTTAAGTTTTAGTCCTACAGTAGCTGGACTAAGGAATTTGGCTAGGCTCCTCTGAAAACTTAATGCAAAAGAATATCTCGCCATATGGGGAGGGAAATGTCTTAGAATAAACACTTTCTCTCACTTGTGTATTTTAGCAATTTGTCAGCTTGCATTCACTCTTTGGGTCCTGATTATAAAAGATACTGACAGAAATTAATAGGCATTGGCAGCTTTGAATACTGGTGAACAGAAGGAGAGATGCCCAAATCTACAGTGAAGTGTGATTTCATTTGGGATAAGAAAAACAGAAAAAGGCTGCAGGCTTGAGATGAGATGAAAAAGCTGGACATTCTGTGCTAATCTCATTTCTGTCAGGAAATTTTAGTTCGGATGCAATGTTTGTTGCTAAAAATGTGTAAATAAGTGAGACACAGATGTGTAAAGAGAATCAAAATACAATTATCCACCAGTATTAATTTTTATTTTTTCAACCTTCCATTTTATTGCATTATCAACACATCCTTCCCTTCCCTTTCTCTTTTCACTCTTCTCCCTCCCTTTCTCTTCTAGAATCCTTCCTTCCTTCCTTCCTTCCTTCCTTCCTTCCTTCCTTCCTTCCTTCCTTCCTTCCTTCCTTCCTTCCTTCCTTCCCCGATATCTATTGGGTGAATAGGTTGTAAAAAAATGCTTTTAAAAGTAAAAAAAAGGGGGGCTCTGACGATCACAGCTGAGCTGCGCAATCGTCAGAGCCATTTTTTTACTTTTCAAAGCATTTAAGTAGCAAGCAGGCAACCAGGCGATTGGATGGGCATGGGCGGGGGGGAGGAGGCAGGGATTTTTGCTCCTGGCTCTCCGAACCACCAGCCGCCATTGCTACCGGATTGGCTGATCTAGTCCAAACCGGGAGTATTTCACCCCTGCTGTAGCTACCTTCATTTATGGATCCTATGTTTACATGGAAAAATGCTTGTCATAGGTTGATTAATTCAGGACTTGATTACTGCCTTAAGTAGTCTGGCTCTGAAATTCAGTAGTTGATTAGCTTTAATTATACTCAAGCAGAGCCTAATTCTCTGTATAACCATAGAATAACATTCACATAGACGGAGTTCGGATCTTGCTTTAAACCACAGCATTCAGTTTGAAAACCTGGATATCTTGTTCAGACTGTATTGCAACTTCTCTTTTCTTTCAATCATGGTTGCAATTCCATCAAACCTGACATTATTTGAATCAGGCTTGGAAAACCGGAATTGAAAATGAAATTTCTTTGACAAATTTACGGCCCCTACAGATTTATAACCTTGAACTGCCTGACTTTCGGAGTTTACTTTAAGGTGCCAAGAAAGATAACAGTCTACCGTTTATTAAACCAAGTGACAGCTCCATTTCCTATGAAACTTCAGGGTAGTTCACATGAAGCCTGTTTTTTTTTTTTTCCTTCTTGTTGAAATCTCAAGGCTGTTTAAACAGTGAATGTATTCTTATTTGCATCAGAAATTATTGGGAAGGTGACAGAGCCTATAAAGAAAACAAACTAAATTATAGATTCTGCATTTAAAAATAGGAGCAAATCTAAAAGTCAATATTGCTCAGAACCAGGCATTACCAGGTGATGGCGTTGCAGACACATGTGCACGCTCATCAGCGCCGTGCTCCAGAAAAGCCGAATTTCCGGTTTCTAGCACGCACGCGTGCCCGGCGATCAGCTGTCCAACGCACATGCGCAAGCAAGTTTTTAGCACTGCCGCGCACGCAGAGGGATCGCGCTCTGGAAAAGCCAAACTTCACACTGGTTTTCGGCACTGCCGTGCGCACGAAGGACAGCTGATTGCCACACACGCATGCGCGCCAGAAACCCGGAAGACAAACAGGAAAGGCTGCGCGTGCCGGCCGATATGGCTTCGGGTGCCACTTTGGGCACGCGCGCCAAAGGTTCGCCATCACAGGAGTATAAACATGGAAATATGTTGAGACTCTAGAAAAAGTGCAGAGAAGAATAACAAAGATGTTTAGGGGACTGGAGGATAAAACACACGAAGAATGGTTACAGTAAGTGGGTGTGTCTAGTTTAATGAAAAGAAGGACTAGGGAAGACATGATAGCAGTGTTCCAATATCTCAGGCTGCCACAAAGAAGAGGGAGTCAAGCTATTCTCCAAAGCACCTGAGGGCAGGACAAGAAGCAATGGGTGGAAACTAATCAAGGAGAGAACAAACTTAGAACTAAGAAGAAATTTCCTGACAGAACAATTAACCAGTGGAACAATCTGCCTCCAGAAGTTGTGAATGCTCCAACACTGGAGGTTTTTAAGAAGAGACTGTATAGCCATTGGTCCAGAATGATTTAGGGTTTCCTGCTTGAGCAGGGGATTAGACTAGAAGACCTCCAAGGTCGCTTCCAACTCTGATATTCTGCTACTCAGCTGACAACAAGAAGCAAGGACAACCTTCTAAATCTCAGGACATGCTTACCAATAGCATGTTCCAGTCTCCCATAAGGGGTTTAGAAATGCATGGTTCAACCACCAAATAGCCTGTAATTGTCCATTATTGCTTGTGCTCTTGGACTGCATTTCCATAAACTGTTTTATGTCTTTCTAAAAATGAAGGTACAGTTGCCTGATGATTGAAATCCAGTCTGGTCCAAACACCACTTTGATACCCTTACTCTTCCTGCATGCACTGGGTTGTCTTTTCATTGATGGTCTGCAGAATCTTTCCAAAGAAAAGGTGTTTTCTCAAGCGTTACCCAAATGTTCACAAAGTTGAACGGGTTTGCTGACTATAAATGGCAAAGGGGGGAAAAGGCCCTTCTGTTCTGTTCTGTTTCTTTTTCCATCCTAAACACAGGAAAACGGTTAAAATAAACACGTATTGTTTCCACATTGGCCCTTCCTTGTTTAAGACAAGCAGAAGGAGATACATCAGACTAAGCAGAGGAGAAAGGAAGATATTGAGACTCTGGAAAGAGTGCAGGGAAGAGCAAAGAAGATGACGGAGGCTAAAACATATGAAGGAATTGGGTATGCCTAATCTAGAGATGCAGTGGCTCAGTGGCTAAAACACTGAGCTTGTCGATTGAAAGGTCGGCAGTTCAGCGGTTCGAATCCCTAGTGCTGTGTAACGGAGTGAGTTCCCATTACTTTTCCCAGCTTCTGCCAACCTAGCAGTTCGAAAGCACGTAAATAATGCAAGTAGAAAAATAGGGACCATGCCGGCCACATGACCATGGAGACGTCTCCGGATTGCGCTGGCTCTTCGGCTTAGAAACGGAGATGAGCACCGCCCCCTAGAGTTGGGAATGACTAGCACATATATGCAAGGGGAACCTTTACCTTAATCTAGAGAAAAGAAGGACTAGGGTAGACATGACAGCAGTGTTCCAATATTTGAGGGGCCACAACAAAGATTTTTCAAAGCACAAATAAGGCACGACAAGAAACAACAGATGGAAACTAATCAAGGAGAGAAGCAACCTAGAACTAAGGAAGAATTTCCTGATCCTGAGAACAATTCATCAATGGAACGGCTTATCTCTGGAAGTTGTGGGTGCCACATCACTGGAGGTTTTGAAGAAGAGACTGGACAACTCTTTGTCTAAAATGGTATAGGGTCTCCTGCTTGTCTTGGACTAGATAACCTCCAAGGTCCCTTCCAACTCTTGTCATTTTATGAGTTACTTCAGACAGTATCCCAAGGCATTTTGAGAGCAACTGCCCTTAAAACTCTCCAGAATCTAGTTTGAGATAAAATCGGTCTATGCCCTGTTTCTTTCTCTTCCATTTTTCAGCAAGAGAACATCCAGAACTGAATTTTATTTATTTATTTATTTATTTTATTTATTTATTTTTTGTATTTTTATACCGCCCTATCTCCCTAGGGACTCAGGGCGGTTTACAGGCAGATAAAAAATACATATAAATACACAATAAAACATCAATTAAAAAACTTATTCCAAATAGCCGAATAATTAAAATAACAATATACATAATAAAACCCATTCAAACCAGTTTAAATTTAAAATCTAAAATCTAGTCCAGTCCTGCGCAGATGAATAGATGAATTTTAAGCTCGCGGCGAAAGGTTCGGAGGTCCGGAAGTTAACGAAGTTGATGAATTTTAAATGAATATTGTGAGGAAATCTGTCAGGCTCCAAAAACCAAGAAAGACACGTTGAAGTTCTTCTAAGCAGAAACCATACAGGCTGGGAAAAGTGATAATCATGCTAGATGGAAGGTTTTCACTCATTCAGGTCATGGTTGTCCCAAAGTTGCTTTTTCAAGAGGCAACTGGACTTTCTGGTTTTTCTTTGAAGATGTTTAGCTTCTCCTCCAAGAAGCTTCTTCAGCTCTGAAGAAGGATGAGAAGGATGAGGTGACGCAGTGGTTAGAATGCAGTACTGCAGGCTACTTCTGCTGACTGCCGGCTGACTGCAATTTGGCAGAATGAATCTCACCAGGTTCAAGGTTGACTCAGCCTTCCATCCTTCTGAAGTGGGTAAAATGAGGACCTAGATTGTTGGGGGCAAGAGGCTGACTCTGTAAATTGCTTAGAGAGGGCTGTAAAGCACTGTAAAGCAGTGTATAAGTCCAAAGCTACTTTCCTTCCTTCCTTCCTTCCTTCCCTCCCTTCCCTTCCCTTCCCTTCCCCATCCATCCATCCATCCATCCATCCATCCATCCATCCCAGCTCAAGGTTGACTCAGTCTTCCATCCTTCCAAGGTGGGTAAAATGAGGACCCAGATTGTTGGGGGCAATTGGCTGACTCTGTAAACTGCTTAGAGAGGGCTGTAAAGCACTGTGAAGCAGTATATAAGTTTAAGGACTATTGCTATAACTGTAAAGCACTGTGAAGTGGTATATAAGTCTAAGTGCTATTGCTAAGTGCTATATATTGGCTTTTATCTGTTGTCTTCTGTCTCTGTTATTTGAACAAGCTTTTATGACTCTAGCAAGAAGAACTGCAACAGAAGAATATTGACAGATCCTGCCACTTTCTGAATAGAAACAGTGTCTGAGGTTGGCTAGGAAACCAACTTCACAGAATGTGAACGGCATGGATGGCCATGGAAACAGTGAATCTAAAATAACTAGGCAAGAAAGATGCTAGTTATTGAGACGGGGTGGACAGAAAGAAACAGAAACAGAAGCAAAAAACTGACGTGACGGAAAATCAGAAATTACACTGTCAGTGAGCGCACCTCCGGCTTTAGGAGGATGTGAGTGACCGCATTTAGAAAAGGAAAGAACAGAAAACACCTGAAAGAGTCCAAATCTAGTTTAAATTGTTTCTGAAATTATTCTTAGTGCGTGAGGGAAAGGAAAGAAGGCCATTTTTAACAATAGGATGTTTTAGGAAAATTTGTAACAATATTCTACTGTGCATAGTTTTTCATATTTTGATATCTTAACTATTTTTTACTTGTCTTATAAGTTGTAAACCACCCAGAGTAACATTTTGGGGGAGAAGGATGGCATAAAAGGTAGGTAGGTCGATAGGTAGGTAGACAGACAGACAGACAGACAGACAGACAGACAGACAGACAGATAAGGATGGACAGATAACAGACAGACATACAGACAGACAATGGATAGATAGATAGATAGATAGATAGATAGATAGATAGATAGATAGATAGATAGATAGATAGATAGATAGATAGATAGATCCCTATGCATTGATTGTAACATGGAAAGTCCAATGGAAATCTAGTATTAATTCTACAAATCAGATCCCGAGCAAGATCCTAATCACGGAAGGAAAGCAAAACAAGGTATGGGAGGAAGGATGCATGAATGTAGTAGAAACGTTCTTAAGAGAAATGTTTTTCTCTTGGAAAAAGTTGCCTAGCTTGAAATAGTTGGTAGACCAGAAACAAAGTACTCAAAGTATGTGCCCCGATCATGCCTAGGGCTTCCGAAATTTCCACTGCAAAGTCCTTCTGGGGAAACTGCCCATTGTAACATTTTTTTCCCTACACGTTCTTTCTAATCTGCAGATCAACTACAGGCCCACCTAGGTATGGAATGAGTTCCTGAAAGAAACTGTGGTAGACAACAAACTAAAACTTTCCATTGAGTCCAATTTATTTATTTATTTATTTATTTTATTTTATTTGCATTTATATCCCGCCCTTCTCCGAAGACTCAGGGCGGCTTACACTATGTTAGCAATAGTCTTCATCCTATTTGTATATTTATATACAAAGTCAACTTATTGCCCCCAGCAATCTGAGTCCTCATTTTACCTACCTTATAAAGGATGGAAGGCTGAGTCAACCTTGGGCCTGGTGGGACTAGAACCTGCAGTAATTGCAAGCAGCTGTGTTAATAACAGACTGTCTTACCAGTCTGAGCCACCAGAGGCCCCTTCAATGCTTATAAGTACAATGCTTATACGTTCATTGTTTAATCATTAAAAGTATTGGAAGGGGACTCTGTTTGCCCCTAAAATTTTCCCCATGGAGTAGGAGAGATCCTGGCTGGACCATGTTCTATTCTTGCTTGGAAGAGTTTGACGGATGATCATACATCAAAAGGAAAACCACCAGCAACCTGTGCACTCCAAATATGCATGTCCATGTAGCTAATAGAATAACAGAGTTGGAAGGGACCTTGGAGGCCTTCTAGTCCAACCCCCCCTGCTCAAACAGGAGACCCTATACCATTCCAGACAAATGGCTTTCCAATCTCTTAAGAACTTCCAGTGTTGGAGCATTCACAACTTCTGGAGGCAAGCGGTTCCACTGATTAGTTGTTCTCACTGTCAGGAAACGTCTCCTTAGTTCTAGGATGCTTCTCCTCCTTGATTAGTTTCCATCCCTTATTTCTTGTCCTGCCTTCAGGTGCTTTGGAGAAGAGGTTGACCTCCTCTTCTTTGTGGCAAGAGCTCTTTGTCAGCTCTTTCTCTCTATCAACGTATTAAAGACTTTAACTACTTAATTAATCAATTTAACCATCTGTTTGCAATGCGAACTTAGGCCCTTCCGATACATCTGCTGCTCCTTCTTAAGTCTTTTGTACTTTCTGTACTTTCTTCAGCTGAAAAAAATGCTTTTAAAAGTAAAAAAAAGAGCCTCTGATGATCACGCAGCTCAGCTGGGATCATCAGAGGCTTTTAAAGCATTTTTTCTACAACCTCTTCGGCGGAAGAGGTTGTAAAAAAATGCTTTTAAAAGGCTCCTCTGACGATCCCAGCTGAGTTGCCTGATTGTCAGAGGCTTTTTTTTTCTTTTAAAGGCAAAAAAATGCTTTTAAAAGAAAAAAAAAGCCTCTGATGATCAGGCAACTCAGCTGGGATCGTCAGAGCCTTTTAAAAGCATTTTTTACAACCTCTTCGGCTGAAGAGGTAGGAAAAAAAAGCTTTTAAAAGTAAAAAAAAAGTTGGCTATGCCCACCCAGTCACATTACCCCTCCCACCAAGCCACGCCCACAGAACTGGTAGTAACAAATTTTACATTTCACCTCTGACCCGCCTCCATCTATTCTCTGTCTCCCAAGTCCCAGTTTATCGGGAGAAAATGGGGATTTTACAGTAACCTTCCCCTGCCATGCCCACCAAGTCACACCCACCAAGCCATGCCATGCCCTCCAAGCCACACCCACAGAACCGGTAGTAAAAAAAATTGAAACCCACCACTGATCCAATTGTAAGTATTATTTTTTTTTTGACAATAAGCCAATTCCTTGTAAATTGCTATCCCAAATGGCGGGTGGGGGGGAATAGATCTTTTTTTATTTAGAAAGCATATCAGTGTTCTAACCTCAATAAACTTTCTCCACGGGTCTCTCTTTTTGTTATAGATGAAAGCACAATAAACTATTGATTTAATCATCCCGGGAGGAGAAAACAGAAGCTAAAACTGTCACGGTCTTTGGACATCATTTTCTGAAAGTAAGGTATGTGTGCCTCTAACCTTCTCGGTCTTCTACCGCCAGTCTGCAGACTCAGGATTTTAATGATTTTCTGCACAGTCAACCCTGACCTTATTTGGATGCTGATTAGAACTCATTACGGGAGCCTGAAATAAGCTTACGCTTCTATTAGTTTGTGGGTCCGATTCAATGTCACCTGTATATAGAAAGTACAGGTGTGACCTGAAATTGAAATGGGTTTCTCTGCAGGAAGCAACCATCCACGTATCTGATCAGAGCCTGAATATCTCTGGTCATGGACATCTTTGGATCCATTTGACATTAGAACTTCTCAAAGTTCATTCACATCATTATCAGCACAACTCTACACTTCTAACCTTCCGAAGGATGAGATGGGGTGAGAAAATCCTACTTCCTTTGGTAGATGAATCAATTAAAGGTAAAGGTTCCCCTTGCACATATGTGCTAGTCGTTCCCAACTCTAGGGGGCGGTGCTCATCTCCGTTTCAAAGCCGAAGAGCCAGCGCTGTCCAAAGACATCTCCGTGGTCATGTGGCCAGCATGACTCAACACCAAAGACGCACGGAACGCTGTTACCTTCCCACCAAAGGTGGTATCTATTTTTCTACTTGCATTTTTTTTACGTGCTTTCGAACTGCTAGGTTGGCAGAAACTGGGACAAGTAATGGGAGCTCACCCCGTTACGTGGCACTAGGGATTCGAACTGCTGAACTGCCGACCTTTCAGTCGACAAGCTCAGCCTTTTAGACACTGAGCCACCACATACCTGAGATGAATCGATTAGTGGAGTTCATGTCCTAATTATCCTTTTGAACCGAGAAGAAATTGAAGCTGAACAAACAGTGGAAAGTTGACCTACGAGACAACTCTTACTTCAATGGTCAATATCAGAGGTGATATTCAGCTGGTTCGTACTGATTTGGGCGAACTGGTAGCAGAGATTGTGGGTGAGTGGCTCTATGCTGTTCTACGTAGGGACATTTTTGAGCCTGGGCGCATGCACGGAAGTGTGTGAGAGAGCAAAGCTCATGCGTGGAAGGCCGGGCACATGCATGGAAGGTGTGCGTGTGAAGTGAGCTTCTGTGCCCACAGCGAACTGGTGGTAAGTATATTGGAAACCCACCACTGGTCAACATCCCACAAGTTTCTGATGGGCCATTGTGGGAAGATAACATTGAATTAGATGTCCCTTAGATCTCACTGAACAAATTCTTCTTCAAAAGCCAGATCAGTGCCCAGATTCTTCCATGTCTCCTGGAAACGCTCCAGTTTTTGCAAAACCAATAGTGAAAGGGAATTCCTGAAAAATGACTCAGACCAAAAGAAAACTTTTACGGGATGTTCTGGATAAATGGATGACATCAGGCTGAGCTGATCTTCTAAAGCCAGCAGAAATTTTGCTTGCATGAAGCTTCGGAAGGCTTTCGACCAAGGCTTATTACACTCTTCTTCAGCAAAGAGATGGAATTCCTTGCCACAAGACATCTACAATGGCATTAAAAGTAGCATCTAGAATGAACAGTTATGTACGGCACTACTGTTCTGACCCAGCTCCCCAAATATGACAAACCCTCTGAAGTTAACTCATAGATTCCTTTAGTAGGGGTAGCGGCAGCCCCAGCAAAAAATTTCTCTCTCACCGCAGGCTAACAAATCTGGCCGGCAGGGAGATGAGTAGTTGTCTGTCACATCTATTCATCTCTACCCCCTGCCTTTAATCCCCAGAGCTAGGGTGGGGCTTCACTAGCAGCAGTGGCTCTTCCTTCCCAAGGACCAGCCCATAGATTTCCACTCCTCTCCTCTCCTCTGCCTTCTGCGCATCTGCGCCTCAGGCACTGGACCCAGCTGTTCCTCCTCTTCTCATTTATTTATTTATTTATTTATCATATTTCTATACCGCCCTTCTCCGAAGACTCAGGGCGGTTTACAGCCAAGGTAAAATAAACACATCGCATACATTAAAAACAATTTTAAAAAACTAATTCAAATAGGCCAATAAATTTAAAACTCAAAAATGAGATTATTAAATAAACCCTTATAAAAACCACCCATATTAAAATTGCAATTAGGCCAACCCTGCCCGATGAAATAAGAAAGTCTTGAGCTCGCGCTTAAAGGTCCAGAGGTCAGAGAGTTGGCGTAGCGCCAAAGGTAGCTCATTCCACAGGGCAGGAGCCCCCACCAAGAAGGCCCTCGCCCTGGGGGCTGCTAGCCGACATTGTTTGGCTGACGGCACCCTGAGGAGGCCCTCCCTGTGAGAGCGCACCTCCAGACCTGGGGGCTGTTGACTCTCCACTTGAGTGCTGATGGATGGCCCAGGCTCCGCCTCTGCCTCCCTCTCTCTCTGACAGCTCCATTCCCTCTTCCCCCTCAGAGCTCTCAGGTTGCCTTGATGCTGACCCGACTCCCATGCCTCTTCCTCCTCCGATTCAGCTGTTGGAGGGGTCGGCGGCCGACAGGCCACAACAACTGCAAGGTGACACACCTCTAGAGGCCAGCCTCCTGCATACAAAGCAACCAGTTATGTACTCAAAACTCTATGGCCCTTTTTCATGATCATTCAAAACCAAATGGTGCCCACAGAGACTATCAAAACCTGCAGGATGGTAGGAACCATATCACGACTCAAGCTTTGGCTTTTTTTGTACGTGCATATGCAAAAGAGTTTCGGTTTGGATCATGTACCAACCCTGCCATCTTGCAGATTTCGACACACAGATATACCGCAGAACTCCCTGTCTAAGATCTCCCCAGCTTTGCCTATGAATTAAAGATTTTGCTGATGTTTAAGACACTGGCTGCCTTCACATCAGGCAATCACCTTACCGAACTAACTCATTTTTCTGGATTTAGACAACGCGTTGAACTATCAACAAACCAGCTGGTCATTAATTTGAGTGCTTTTAAAGCCATCTAAGTGAGTGACCACCTTATGGGCTTGTGGCAGGGAGTTCCATCAGCTTGCCCAAAGAACTGGAAGAAGTACTTTCTTTTATCTGTCCAGGCTGCAAGGTTTGGTTTTGTGAGGAAAAAAATTACCCTACTACAGTCCGTTAAAAAAGAAAGTGGGGTTGCGCATTTATCATACCTATAAAAGACAAGATTTTTCACCCTTCAAATTTAGTACAGGATTTGGTAGGTAGATAAGAAAGAAGTACAAACATAACTGTGTGCATACTAGAATCCCAAATGGGATTTATGGTTCATTAACAGCAAAGTTGTTAAATTTGCCCAGTCATACATTTCATATCCTACTGAATCCTTAAGACACTTAACTAAAGTGACCAGATTTCAGTGATGGCAAAGCAGGACACCATTGACTGGGGGGTGGAAGGGGGGGCTGCGCATGCGTGCTGAGTCTTGCCATCTGCCTGAAGGAGGAGGAGCGGCTGCTGCTTCTCCGCTCTTCCAGGCAGGCTCGGTTCTCCTCTCGGCTCTTCCAGGCAGGCTCAGTTCTCCTCTCGGCTCTTCCAGGCAGGCTCGGCTCTCCTCTCCGCTCTTCTCTTCCTCTCGGGTGAAGTCAAGTGGCGTCTCTCCTCCCTCTCGCGCCCCCTTCTCCGCCTCCTCCTCTTGCGTTGCCGCCTCCCATTTTCAGAATGGGAGTGAAACAAAAAAAAAATCGGGACTTTTTGGAATTGCCGTGGGACGCGGGACAAATTATTAAAAAGCGGGACTGTCCCGCCAAAAGCGGGACGTCTGGTCACTATACACTTAGCTTCACCTCACAATGCACTGCCCTGAAAACAGACACAGTTCGAACGTAAATCTTTGTAAAAGCTGTAATCCCAGCCCAGTTCAAGGTTAATTATATTTTATCAATGAGTCAATGAACAGCTGCAGCAAGATCAAAAGCAGGAAGCTGTACACACATCTGTACAAATACGGTGCATATGTGTGTGGTGTGTGTGTTTTGGTGTAGGTGTAAAAACAAGTTGGCGGTCTATAGAGCCAAGTATCCCAGTATGTTTCTTTCATTCAAAGCTCTGCAAAGGATCATTTGCAACCGATTCATTGACCAATGATCAAACGCTCTGCCAGAGTTATGGAAAAGGCTAAGAGTAAAGTAAAGCAAGAAAATACTGGGAGAAAATATATAACTGGTTGGAAATGATAACTGAGCAAAATATTGAATTTAAACCAGAAATATGTCTTTTAGGTATACTATCGGAAAGTTATGATAAAGCAAAACGATATATTTAGTGTTACATTTATTGATGGCAGCAAGAATTATATATGCTAAATATTGGAAAAACGTGAAGACCCCATCAGACGAGGATATAATCAGGAAAATTTGGGATTGTGCTGGAATGGATAGACTAACTTTAAAAACGAAAGATAAAGAAGACTCAGAATATATTTACAGACCCCTCACATCCTGGACATAAACTGTTTCAACTCCTACCCTCAAAACGACGCTACAGAGCACTGCACACCAGAACAATTAGACACAAGGACAGTTTTTTCCCGAAGGCCATCACTCTGCTAAACAAATAATTCCCTCAACACTGTCAGACTATTTACTAAATCTGCACTACTATTACTCTTCTCATCGTTCCCATCATCCATCTCCTTCCATTTATGACTGCAACTTTGTTGCTTGTATCCTTACGATTTATATTGAGATTGATTGTTTCCTGATTGCTTATTTGTACCCTATGACTATCATTAAGTGTTGTACACAG
Source organism: Ahaetulla prasina (assembly GCF_028640845.1). Taxonomy (NCBI): domain Eukaryota; kingdom Metazoa; phylum Chordata; class Lepidosauria; order Squamata; family Colubridae; genus Ahaetulla; species Ahaetulla prasina. The sequence continues at coordinate 7,337,693 of NC_080549.1, read as the reverse complement.
AGAGCGTATGCACCAAGACAAATTCCTTGTGTGTCCAATCATACCTGGCCAATAAAGAATTCTATTCTATTCTATTCTATTCTATTCTATTCTATTCTATTCTTTTCTATTCTATTCTATTCTATTCTATTCTATTCTATTCTATTCTATAACTATCATTAAGTGTTGTACCTTATGATTCTTGATAAATGTATTTTTTTCTTTTATGTACAGTGAGAGCGTATGCACCAAGACAAATTCCTTGTGTGTCCAATCACACTTGGCCAATAAAGAATTCTATTCTATTCTATTCTATTCTATTCTATTCTATTCTATTCTATTCTATTCTATTCTATAACTATCATTAAGTGTTGTACCTTATGATTCTTGATAAATGTATTTTTTTCTTTTATGTACAGTGAGAGCGTATGCACCAAGACAAATTCCTTGTGTGTCCAATCACACTTGGCCAATAAAGAATTCTATTTTATTCTATTCTATATTATCAGACATGGAATAAATTTTACGAATGGAAAGAGACAAGAGGTAGAAAGTAACAGTATGAATGTTAATAATCGTTAGTATGGAAAGTAAAGATGTATAAAACTATTAACTCTAGTAAGGGATAAAAATGTAAATAAGCTGATGTAAGAAGAAATTTATACTATTATAATTACTGGTATTATATTATTGTTATTCGTTTGTGTGTTAAGATTTACTATTAATTTTTCTTTGGTTTTGCACTATATATAAATGTTACCCTGACAAGGCACTGTTTTTCAAAAAATAAAAAAATAAAGAAAAAAGAAAAAGCTAAGAGAAGAAGCGAGAGATAGAAACAGATGAAGCAGGAATATTTCCCTCCCCCCCTTGGGGGAGTCATCTCTCTAAGGCACAAACCACAACCCAATTTTGCACAGCACACAAAAAAACTTTTTGTAACACCTTGTTTACGTTGCTTCAGTTTAGTTTAGTTTAGTTTAGTTTAGTTTAGTTTAGTTTAGTTTAGTTTAGTTTAGTTTAGTTTAGTTAAAGAGCAAGGAACTGGGTCAAAAACTCTATCGTTTCTAGAGCCATACTTTGGATTTAATTCCACCCCTTCAGGTTGGATATGTGACCCAGCCATGAATTCATCCTCTTTCCCCCTCCTGCCTCCAAGCCCTCGCTTCATTGCGGTTATGGAGTCCAATTGTGGAGTGTAATCTAACCTTGACAACTTTAAGACTTGAAATTCTGGGAGTTGAAGTCCATGGGTCTTAAAGTGGCCAAGGTTGGATAACCCTTGTGTAGACTTTGGGAGGTAGCGGGGCAGAGATCTTCCCGTTTGTACTTTGTCCTGGGTCAACATATTGCTCTTAATTTGGGGTACATGTCTTATCCCAAAATGTTGGGATTGAAGACATGGTGGCGCAGTGGTTAGAATGCAGTATTGCAGGCTAATTCTGCTGCCTGCTGGCTGCCTGCACTTTGGCAGTTCAAATCTCACCAGGCTCAAGGTTGACTCAGCCTTTCTTCCATCCTTCTAAGGTTGGTAAAATGAGGAGCCAGATTGTTGGGGACAATAAGCTGACTCTGTAAACCGCTTAGAGAGGGCTGTAAAGCTCTGTAAAGCGGTATATAAGTCTAAGTGCTATTGCTATTGCTATTCCCACCAAGCTGGTTATTCTTAGGTACACGAGTTGGAACCGCAGGCGTTTCGATTGTGCAATCAAAAAGTGCCTACCTTTTGACCAACTCGGTATTTTCTTCTGTAATCATCTGTAACTCCTGGCTGCTTTCGTGGCCCTCTCTTTTCTCAGCCAGATCTGGGCTATCTGTTGTTTTCGGTGTCTCCTCGGATACCTGCAGAGACGCGGGAAGGTTCTGCTGGGGACAGGTAGAAGCCGGCTGGTGGGGTAAAGGGGTCAGGCTGGGACCTGGCGCCAAGAGATTGGGATGAAGAGGGCTGCTGTTCTTTTTCAGCCGACTCCTGTCCCAGGAGTGATTCTTCAGCCTGTTTTGAACTGCGGTCCCTCGGTGCTCATATCCTTCCTGTTGCAACCAGACTCCGGGGCTGGTGGCATTCTGAGACGGATGACTGAACCATCTCCAGCGAAGTCTCAAGATCTGCTTCACATCAAATTCCTTTTTTCCAGAGACTGACATCTTGGCAAAGCTGAAGGTTAAACGGGCAGATGGGGGGGGGGAAGGAAAGGAAAGAGAAGCGAGAAGTAGAGAAATGGGAAGGGAAGGGAAGGGAAGGGAAGGGAAGAAGAGAGGGGAGGAAGGAGAGAAGGGAGAAGGAGAGGAGAGGAGAGGAGAGGAAAGGAAAGGAAAGGAAAGGAAAGGAAAGGAAAGGAAAGGAAAGGAAAGGAAAGGACAGGACAGGACAGGACAGGAAAGGAAAGGAAAGGAAAGGAAAGGAAAGGAAAGGAAAGGAAAGGAAAGGAAAGGAAAGGAAAGGAGGAGAAAGGAAAGGAAAGGAAAGGAAAGGAAAGGAAAGGAAAGGAAAGGAAAGGAAAGGAAAGGAAAGGAGGAGAAAGGAAAGGAAAGGAAAGGAAAGGAAAGGAAAGGAAAGGAAAGGAAAGGAGGAGAAAGGAAAGAGAAGGGAGAAGTAGAGGAAAGGAAAGGAAAGGAAAGGAAAGGAAAGGAAAGGAAAGGAAAGGAAAGGAAAGGAAAGGAAAGGAAAGGAAAGGGAGAAGAAAGGAAAGGAAAGGAAAGGAAAGGAAAGGAAAGGAAAGGGAAAGGAAAAGAAAAGAAAGGAGAGGAGAAAGGAAAGGAAAGGAAAGGAAAGGAAAGGAAAGGAAAGGAAAGGAAAGGAAAGGAAAGGGAAGGGAAGGGAAGGGAAGGAGAGAGGTGAGGAAGGAAAGAGAAGAGAGAAGGAAAGGAAAAGAAAAGAAAGCAAAAGGAGAAAAATAGGAGGAAAGGAAAGAAAAGGAAAGGAAAGGCAGTCCAGAAGTCAAGCAAGCAAGCAAAGAAAAAAGTGTGCAATTTTAAAAAGAGGATCTTGTTTGTCTCCTGAGTTCCTCAACCTCTGGTCTCCATCCCTTCAGAGAGAAGAGCATGCCTGGCTGAGGTTTTGACTTTGCTTCTCTCCTTTCCAGTGCTTTCTTTGCAGGTCTTCCGCCCCCTCTGAAGAATCTCACTCGCTGTAGAGGTGGTGGGATGAATCCATTCTGGGGAGGAAAAGATGAGGTCAGATCTTAAAACAAGTCCTTCAGCTCAGCTTCCCCAAAAGCAAAGCATCTGCCGCTAGATTCTCTCTCCCTGCCTCTCGCGCACACTCGCGTGAAGCCTTGTCACACGGTGCTCTCAAATATATAACCTCCCCTGCTATCATCCTAAGGGATCGTTCTCTGCAACTTCAGTGGCTTGTTTAAAAAAACAAACAAAAAACCAACCAAACAGAAAAAAACAAAGCAATTTGTATTTGTACCACCTGGACATCCAGCTACACACACACACACACACACACACACACACACACTTACTTCTTCCTCCACAAAAATTTGAAATTAGGAAGCAATCTCTCTCTCTCTCTTTCTCTCTCGTTCTGTTTCTCTTTCTTTCTTTCTTTCTTTCTTTCTTTCTTTCTTTCTTTCTTTCTTTCTTTCTCTCTCTCTCTCTCTCTCTTTCTCTGTGTGTGTGTGTGTGTGTCTCTCTCTCTCTCTCGCTCTGTCTTTTTCTTTCTCTCTCTCTCTCTCTTTTGCATCAGAGTGCAAACCTTGGGTAAGCTTTACCTGATGCTAAAACTCCATCTATTTATCCGGCTCTCTGCCTGGCTGCAACGTTGCGTGCATCTCTCTGATTCTAATTTTGGCTTGCTAGCAAAAAAAAGAAAAAGGAAAAAAAAAGGCCTCTTGAAATGGATGAGGTTTATTTTTTTTCCCAGTCAAGATGGGTTTTAATGGGAGAACGGTTTTATGGAGCTTAAATAAAGGGGAAAAAAATTAGATTTGCTAACAACGGACTCTCCAGAGGTTCAATTTCTCTTTTAAGCCTATTCTGCAGTCCAGGAACCTCTCGGTAAAGTGTAAAATAAGTGGGAATATATCATATAATGTTAAAAGAGACAGCATTTTAAATCCATGCCATGCTTTTGCATAAAATCAATTTCTCTCTCTCTCTCTCTCTCTCTCTCTCTCCCTCTCTCTCCCTCTGTTCTTCTCTTCCAATCTGTCTCCCTCTCCCTCCCTCTCTTCCTCTCTCCCCCTCTCTTTCTCTCTCTGTCTTTCTCTCTGTCCCTCTCTCTCCCCCTCTCTCCCTCTTCCTCTCTTCCCTTCTCTCCCTCTCTCCTTTCCCCTCTCTCTCCTCTCTCCTTCTCTCCCTCTCCTCTCTTCCCCTCTTCCTCTCTCTGACTTTCTCTGTCTCTCCTCTGTCTCTCTCCTCTCCTCTGTCTCTCCTCTCCCCTCGCTCCTTCTCCCCTCTCTCCCTCTCTCCTCTTCCTCTCTCTCCTTCCCTCCCTCTCCCTCTCTCCCCCCTTCTCTCTCCCCAACCCAACCACCATTGAGTTTCTAGGTATAGGTTTTTTTTACATTTATCATACAAAGTGAGGCAGGGGGAGACCTTGGAGACCCCTTCCTCTCCACCCCATCCGAAGGACCATATCACTGGAAAGTACAACATCGTTTCCTGGCTGCCTGCCTATGTAAACATCCTTCTCATCCCTTCTCTTAAATAAACACCCGTACTTCTCATCCATGGCAGGGATAAAAACATGTGGCCCTCCAAATGTTAAGAAACTACAACTCCCAGCCTTCCTCACTTGGGGCCACGCAGGGCCATATAGCTGGTCCAAAAAGGGCTTTCCCCAAAGGCCACTGGATTTTCTTGGTGGTTTCAAAGAAAACACCTAGAAAGTCCAGTTGATTTTTTTGGGGGGTGGGGTGGGAAGCACCTTTGGGACAACCATCACCTGGATGATTGAGAATTTCCATAGACATTCCACATCCTTGAGATTTGCAGGGTGAGTTGCTGCTTCCATGTATCTATTTATTTACCCTGTTTCCCCTCAAAATAAGACATTCCCCTGATAATAACCCCAATCGGGCTTTTGAGTGCATGGCAATAAGGCCAAGCGCTTATTTCAGGGTTCAAAAAATTATAAGACAGGGTCTTATTTTCAGGGAAACACGGTATTATATTCTATATTCTATATTCTATATTCTATATTCTACTCTATCCTGTTTTCCCCAAAATAAGACATCCCTTGATAATAACCTCAATCGGGCTTTTGAGCGCACAGCAATAAGTCCAAGCACTTATTTCAGAGTTCAAAAAAAAAGAAAAGAAAAAAAGACAGGGTCTTATTTTCGGGGAAACACAGTAGTTTTTTTTTTGAGGGCTTCCTCTTCAAGATAGGTATCACACATCGTTTGGGATAATTGCATTATTCAGTAAGATGTAGGTTGCCTTAGCAGTTGGATCAGAAACCCCAAAGAAATAACAGTAACAATAACAGAGTTGGAAGGGACCTTGGAGGTCATCTAGTCCAACCCTCTGCTCATGCAGGAGACCTATGCTAGGGATTCGAACTGCCGACCTTTCTGATCGACGAGCTCAGCGTCTTAGCCACTGAGCCACCTAGCCAGGCTACTATATTATTATTATTATTATTATTATTATTATTATTATTATTATTATCATCATCATCATCATCATCATCATCATCATCATCATCACCATCACAAAATGACAGTATACACAGCAAACGAGATAACTATGCTGGATTTCATATCACAGATCACTAGTCAAACATTTCCCAAGCGTTTAGGACTGTGTGATGTATCGGCGAATTATGCGAGCAGATCCCAGTAAGGTGGCTTTCTGCAGCTGACCAATGGTGATCTTATCAGCGCCAATTGCTTTTAAGTGCTTGCCTAGATCTTTAGGCACAGCTCCCAGTGTGCCGAGTACCACTGGAACCACCTGCACTGGTTTATGCCAGAGTCTCTGCAATTTGATTCTCAAATCTTGATATCTGGAGACTTTTTAAAGTTGTTTCTCATCGATTCTGCTGTTACCAGGTATAGCAATGTCGGCTATCCACACTTTTTTCTTTTCCACAATCGTGATATCCAGGATATTGTGTTCCAAAACTTTATCAGTCTGTATTCAGAAATCCCACAGTAGTTTTGCATGCTCATTTTCAAATGAAAATGAAAATTTTCAAAAATTTTCAAAAACAATTCGAAAAAAATTCAAAAAAAATATGAACATTTTCAAAAGCAAAGCTGGCTGAGGAACTCTGGGAGTTGAAGTCCACAAGTCTTAAAGGGACCAAGGTTGGAGACCCCTGCTGTAGAGCATGATGGCTCATGAGGTTAGAATGCTGGGCTGACAATCAGCAGACCTGTGTTCGAGCCCGTTGTTGCTGAGGGTGGGGTGAGCTCCCGTCACACGCTCCAGCTCCTGCTGACCCAGCAGTTCAAAAGAGGGTGACAGCGAGGAGATTAATGGATACAAGTTCAGTGGGCAACTTCATGGGACACAAAAGGAGCCCACAACTGGGCATCTACACTATAAAAAAGATGTTGAGATTCTAAAAGAAGTGCAGAGAAGAGCAACCAGGATGATGAGGGGATTGAAGATTAAAATAGACAATGAACTGTTGCAGGACCTGGGCATGGCTGGTCTAGTGAAGAGAAGGACCAGAGGAGACATGATAGCAGTCTTCCAGTATTTGAGGGGCTGCCACAGAGAGGAGGGGGACAAGCTATTTCCCAAAGGCCAGACAAGGAATAATGGATGGAAACTGATCAAGGAGAGATTCAGTCTGGAAGTAAGGAGAAATTTTCTGACAGTGAGAACAATCAATCCAGGGAACAGAAGTTGCCTTCAGAAGTTGTGGGAGCTTCAAGAAGAGCTTGGACTGCCATCTGTCAGAAATGGTGTAGGGTCTCCTGCTTGGGAGGGGGATTGGACTCGATCAGTGGTGGTATACAGCCGGTTCAGTCCAGTTTGGGCGAACTAGTAGCGGCGGTTGTGGGAGGCTCCGCCCACCTGCTCAGACATTATGACGTCCTGTTTTTTATGCATGCGCAAAAGATCCTGCGCATGTGCACGCATGCTCACATTTGTGATCCAGTAGCAAAAGTAAGTGAATATCACCCCTGGACTAGATGACCTACAAGGTCCCTTCCAACTCTGTTAATCTAATCTAATCTAATCTAATCTAATCTAATCTAATCTAATCTAATCTAATCTAATCCCTAGGACAGTGGGTGATGTCACTGGCAAATCTCTGTGATTTGAATAAGGTAGCATCCTGATGTGTAATAAACACTCTTCATACCACTTATGAGTAAAGGCCTCTTCCTGAGTAGGTCACACATTAAGGTCATCATTGATGACCTATATATTTATAACATGGATGGGCGACAACCAAGAACTAAAACTTTTTAAACCTTCACTGGAAGAACATTGTTTCATCCCTAGTTTTCACATAACAAGCTGACCAAGCTGGAGATCAGTCGTTGGAATAAAATCTGTTGGTTTGCATTTTTTTTTCCTCCTTATTTTTTTTTGGTAGCAAGCTATTTCTTCGTCATCCGGTACTTTGACCTTCACGGTTTATAGCTTAGACTTTCTGTAAGCCTGATTGATTATGGTTTATTCAATCAGCCACCGCTTGGAACAAAGTGAGAAATCTATCTTTGTGCTTCGGACGTTCTCTGGCCTTGCTTTCTGTTAACCACATGCAGCCTCAATTGAAGGGAATAATCCTGTCTCTTGGCTTTCTCTCCTTTGGGTATTCCTAAACTGGGTTACAAAAAATAAAATAAAAAAATAACCCTCCCTGCATGGACAATCCAATTTTTTTATTTTTTTGAGGAAAGAGAGAGTCCGTAGAAGATTTGGCACATGTTTTAAAAATCAGGGCATTGTCCACCAAAAAAAGGACAACTACAAAGTATTTGCGTGGAGAAGGGACGGTAATTGATGCAAAAAAAAATAATCATTATAATTATGTCTCCAAGCCACCTTCTACTGTATGTCTTCTCAGCTAGCTTTAAGCAACACACTAGATTCATGTATTGATGTGGGAATTGAAACCAGTCTATGATGCTAGTGTTTGGTTTAATGCAGGGGTAGGGTCTACTTACCCTTACTATCGGTTTACTACCGGTTTGCATCGTGCCCGCTCGTACGCGCCCTCTTCTGCACACGAGCAGAAGAGTTTTGATGACGTTTGGGTCACTGGGCAGAGCCTCCCGACAGTTTTACTACCGGTTCTATAGAACCGGTCCAAACCGGGGGAAACCCACCACTGGTTCAATGTAATATGCAATCTCAGATCATTGGATTCTTCATGTTAACCATGGTTAGATACATGCAGGAGAATATTTGTAGCTCAGGGTTGAGCTGCGAGGTCTTTATTTATTTATTTATTTATTTTATTTTGTCACAACAATATATGTAGGTATCATACAAAAAGATTATACAGTAAATAAACACATATATGGGTAAATACAAGGAGGTATAAGCATATATATAGGAAGAAGAAAAGAAAAACAATAGGACAGGAACGGTAGGCACGCCCCTTATGGTCCTCTTAGGAATGGGGTGAGGTCAATAGTAGAAAGTTTTTGGATAAAACTTTTAGGATTATGGGAAGAGACCACAGAGTCAGGTAAAGTATTCCAAGCACTGATGATTCTGTTACAGAAGTCATATTTTCTGCAATCTAGATTAAAGCAGTTGACATTAAGTTTAAATCTATTAGTTGCTCTAGTATTATTGCAATTAAAGCTGAAGTAGTCTTTGACAGGAAGGACATTACAATAGATGATTCTGTGAGTTAAACTTAGGTCTTGTCGAAGGCGACGGAGTTCCAAGTTTTCTAAGCCGAGGATTTCAAGTCTGGTGGGATAAGGTATTTTATTGTTTTCAGAGGAATGGAGAACTCTTCTTGTAAAATATTTCGGGACACGTTCAATTGTATTGATGTCAGAGATGTGGTGAGGGTTCCAAACAGGCGAGCTGTATTCTAGAATTGGTCCTTGGTGTTCTCTGAGCTTGGTTGTTTTCTTGCAGACATTTCATGACCCAACTAGGTAATGCCATCGTTCAGCGCTGGGTGTCACATTATGTTAATACCTGTTCGCCCCGTGTGTGCATGCTCACTTTGTGCTTGCACGAGCCCAGTTTGCACACATGCAAGCCTTCCGCACATGCGCCCAGCCTTCCGTGTATGTGCTTTGTTCACACACACACACACCTTCTGTGCATGCACCCGGCCTCAAAGATGTGCCTATATAGGATGGCATGGAGCCGGGGTGGAGTGGGGTGTGCATCTGCGATTTCCGCTACCGGTTCGGACGAACCGGTCCAAACCGGCTGAAAAACACCTCTGCCATCAGTGCTAGCATGAAAGGTCTTTAAGAAAACAACCAAGCTTAGAGATCAAGGAGGACCCCACACATTAGGTATATCATAGTGTGGCATTTTAGAATAGAATAGAATTTTTTATTGGCCAAGTGTGATAGGACACACAAGGAATTTGTCTTCGGTGCATAAGCTCTCAGTGTACATAAAAGAAAAGATACCTTCATCAACACTTACAACACTTAACGATAGTCACAGGGTACAAATTTAACACTTAATGATACAACACTTAATGATAGTCATAGGCTACAAATAAGCAATCAGGAAACAATATCAGTTTAAATTGTAAGGATACAAGCAACAAAGTTACAGTCATAAGTGGGAGGAGATGGGTGATGGGAACGATGAGAACACTAATAGTAACAGTAATGCAGACTTAGTGAATAGTTTGACAGTGTTGTAGGAATTAGTTGTTTAGCAGAGTGATAGTGTTAGGAAAAAACTGTCCTTGTGTCTAGTTGTTCCAGTGTGCAGTGCTCTACAGCATCATCGTTTTGAGGGTAGGAGCTGAAACAGTTTATGTCCAGGATGCAAGGGGTCTGTAAATATTTTCACAGCTCTCTTTTTGATTTGTGCAGTATACAGGTCTTCAATGGAAGGAAGGTTGGTAGCAATGGTTTTTTTCTGACAACAGAACCATTATGTGAAGTACACCATGCCAGCAACAGAGCAGCGTCTTGCTGAATGTAGATTTTTTTTCAGTCATGTGCAGTTTTGTGACTCTTGCAAATCTACACCTGGTCTGGAATAATGCACGTTGACCATTTTAAACCATCACAAGGAACGTCAAGCAGTCAGATCAAGCTCCCTCTTGCTTTCAGGAAGATTTTTCTTTTTTTCCACACAGCTCTGCGTTCTCTCTTGCCAGGAAAGTCTGCTTTCTTTGGAGTATTTCAAGCTGTGAGCTGAGCTAGTTATTTCATAGCCGAGTTGGGTCTGGAAACGCCGCGTCTTACCAAAGAGTGCAGAGAGAAATATTGGATTTGCAGCAAAGGAGGAAAACTGGGCTCCATCCCTCCCATCCTGCTCCCAAAGTTTGCTTCCCAAAGTTTGAAGTGAGGGGTTTGCAACGTAAAGGTAGCCTAGTGGTGGGATTGAAATAATTTAACAACCGGTTCTTTGCCCTAATGATTGGCTGGGTGGGCGTGGCCATGGTGGGCGTGGCCAGGGGTGGGTGACAGGCAGCACTCAGCCTCTTGCACCCCACAGGGAGCAAAAACGGGCCAGGGGGGCGTGCTCCCGTGGCCCATTTTGGATCTAGTAGGCCTCCCTGCACTTACCTGGGAGCCAAATGGCACACATGGGGAATCCTGGAAGGCGTAGAGAGAGGAGGAGCCAGCCAGCAATTTAACAACCGGTTTTTCCGAACCGGCTGAATCCCACCACTGCCTCTCCCCCATAATTTAGCCAGGTACCGGTGAAAGAACAGGCACAGTACATGCTGGGCCCTAACATTGTCGAAGGGTTTGTGTGTCGAAATATCTTTGACCAAGTTGGCTGTTGAGCCTTTGAAGACTTGCAGGGCCCAGAAAGCCACATCTGTAGACTATTTAGCAAAGTACACTTCAGCAAGTCACGGGGCCTGCACCAAGCATCGATCTGAAAGCCATTGAGGTAAAACACTAATAGAGCACTAAATTGATTCGATGCGCCGAACTAACTCAGCTGCCTCAAAGCTTTCAGTGGCCACTTGCCCAGGCACACAGCTTCTGTTTTTATTTTATTTTCATTTATTTCTCTCCCGCCTTTGTTATTTTTTTTTACAAATAATTCAAGGCGGCGAACGTATCTAAATGTCTTTCCTCCCCCTATTTACCCCACAACAACCTTGTGAGACGAGTTGGGCTGAGAGAGAGGACTGGCCCATTGTCACCCAGCTGGCTTTCATGCCTAAGGCGGGACTAGAACTCCCAGTCTCCTGGTGATTGGCCCAAGGTCACCCAGCTGGCTTTCATGTGTAAATTGGGACTAGAACTCCCAGTCTCCTGGTGATTGGCCCAAGGTCACCCAACTGGCTTTCATGTGTAAATTGGGACTAGAACTCCCAGTCTCCTGATGATTGGCCCAAGGTCACCCAGCTGGTTTTCATGGCTAAGGCAAAACTGAAACTCCCTGTCTCCTAGTGAATGGCCTAAAGTCCTTCAACTACTTCCATGCCTAAGGCGGGATGAGAACTACCTTACATGCCTAAGGCGGGAACGGAGAATTCTCTCCTGATGATTGGCTCAAGGTCACCCATCTGGCTTTCATGCCTAAGGCAGGACTAGAACTCCTAGTCTCCTAGCATTTGGGCCAAAGCCACACTGCTGGCTTTCATGGCTAAGGCAGGACTTGAACTCAGAGTCTCCCACTTTCTAGCCTGGAGCATTAACCACTACCTCTGTTTGAATAAATCCATTAAATAGGTTCAAAATGACCGGTAAATTTCAGATTCAGATTTCAAATATTAGGGTTTCCATGCCCCTAGATAAGCCAGTATTTCTGCAAACTCAGTCATATTGGCTGTGTCCTCACGTCAAGTTGATGTTGTGGTTTATCAAATAAAACCACAACCGGCTGGATTCACCTAATATGGTAACCCATGAAACCCCTTTAAGCCACAGCAGTTCTGTTAACAGGACATGCTAAGCCAACTCATACTGCAGAATGGGCCTGTGCAATGGGTAAAACATAAGAATATGAAATAAGACGACCAGCATCCACAAATAATTGTAAGATTTGAAAGCCAACAAGGAATATGTTCTTAGATACACATCTTTGGTGTGACTGTATGAATTGTTCCACAGCCGTAGCTGTCTCGAAGTACCTTTGAGGTCGGTTTTTATAAAGGTTTAATTTTCAGAATTCCTGCAAATTGGGATTAGAGGTCTATTAAATTTCACCTTCTCAGATTCCTTTGATGTTCTTTAACAATTGTTGAGAGGTTCAGCCACTTTCCCAGGTAGAAAAGAGACACTGTGTGCTCAAACAGTTTTTGCTACACCACCTCGGTGTTATTTTTCTCCATATCCGTAATAAATGATCGCTACGGCGTACGTTCTATTCTTTCTGAATTCGAAAAAAGAGGCAAGGAAGTTAGCACCCGAAAAGCATTTTGAAGGATGCATTTACCTCCCAGGCATTTTCGACTTTTGTTTTCGAGTTGACTGAAAATTGCACAGAATTCATCCCATGCTAGCTTCTCTTCCTGGCAAACAATTACATTTTTCATCAATGACTTACCTTCTGCACAGTCACACTGTATCTCCCTTGTTTGATTTATGACCAAATCCTTGAATAGATTGTTGTAAAAAGAGCACATTTCTACGCTGTCATCCGATTTTACCGTTTCCGCATTGTCTTCAAAGGTCTGTTTTAATCGTTGATGTTCTCTAGCATCAATTCTTTTTTTAACATTGGATAGAGTTGGTAATGCTGTCGGGCTTTGAATTAAGCCATCCAAAATGTGAGGAAGTTGTCAAACATAAACAACAACACCCCTTACCGCTATTCTTTTTATCGGAATCTCAAAACGTAGGAAAAAGCAATATTGCCAAGAAGATAATATAGAATAAGAATTGGTTAATGCATATTGGTGAAACCACAAGGTAAGTTCCAGGCTCTTAGAGCCGTGATAGCGAACTATGACACACGTGGCCAAAGTGGCATGCGGAGCTATGTTACCTGGTACACGCAGCGTCACCCGTTCCTCTTCCGGGTTTCTGGCGCGCATGTGCGCGCAATGATCAGCTGGCCTTTTTGCATGCGGCAGTGCCGGAAACTGCAAGAGCTGGTCTTCCGTTTTCCTGCATGACCATGCGCATCAGCCAGCTGATCGTTGTGCGCACATGAGTGCCAGAAACCCGGAAGAGTAGCTGGCTAAAACCGGAAGTTCAGTAGCTGAAACCGGAAGTTCGTTTTTGAGCATGCGCATGTACCCTGGGCAGCTCCTCTTCCGGGTTTTGGCCCAACTGCGCATACGCTCCCTTTTCAGCACTCTGTACCAAAAAGGTTTGCCATCGCTGTCTTAGAGCAGGGGTCTCCAACCTTGGCAACTTTAAGACTTGTGGACGTCAACTCCCAGAATACCTCAGCCAGCTTTGCTGGCTGAGGAATTCTGGGAGTTGACGTCCACAAGTCTTAAAGTTGCCAAGGTTGGAGACCCCTGTCTTAGAGGGTGGAACAGCTTTTATGTCTTTTGGGTCTTCTGCAGTAGTGAAATCCAATTTTTTTTACTACCGGTTCTGTGGGAGGAAAGCTATGGCAAACTTAGACAGCATACTAAAAAGCAAAGACAACATCCTGCCAACAAAAGTGCGTATGGTCAAGGCTCTGGTTTTCCCAGTTGCAATGGATGGCTGTGAAAGTTGGACCCTAAGGAAGGCTGAGGGCCAAAGAATGGAGGCCTTTGAAATCTGGTGCTGGAGAAGACTCCTGCGACTCCCTTGGACTGCAAGGCGATCCAACCGGTCAGTCCTAGAGGAGATCAACCCTGACTGCTCTTTAGAAGGCCAGATCCTGAAGAGGAAACTCAAATCCTTTGGCCGCCTAATGAGAAGGAAGGACTCCCTGGAGAAGAGCCTAATGCTGGGAACGATGGAAGGCAAAAGAAGAAGGGGACAGCAGAGAAGGAGGTGGCTGGATGGAGTCACTGAAGCAGTCGGCGTGAGCTTCAAAGGACTCCAGAGGATGGTGGAGGACAGGAAGGCCTGGAGGAACCTTGTCCACGGGGTCACTTCGCAACTAACAACAAGAATTCATTTGACTTAGGCTATGATTAACAGACTCGTCTTCACCCATGCCTTCTTTTTTATTTGTGAGAACAAGTCTACCACATTGGTCATAGAAGAAAGTTCTGAGTAGGCTTACAGTACTTAATGTATCTGAATATGGAGAAGCTTCTTAGCTTCCAATTCTGACCTCTGGCCCGAATTACTAATAGTTGGAGAATTGTCAATGATACAAAACAAAAAAACAAAAAAAAAACCAAAAAACACACCCCGCTTCTGACATCGCCCAGAACTGAGCTTCTAGGAGTGTTTGGCAGTTGTCATCAGGGATCTTCGTTCAACAGCTTGGTTAAGCCTTGACAGAATAAGTCCACATTGCTAAGTCAGTCTCTCTCTCTCTCTCTCCCTCCTTATTTTGACTTTGGGGCACTCGGTTCAGGAAAATGCCTTTGCTAAAAGAAGCTTCTGATGCAGATCATTTAGGCAGCTGTCAAAGTCTAAGGGGGGGGGGATTTTCACTGAACACGCATTAGGCGAGCAGAGCCCTTTGAATCCAGAGGCTTTAGTTTTGATACTTACTACGCAGGATGGGGAATATGATGGAGACGTTGACAGAGGTCTTGCTAGAGATGGAGACACTCGCTTCAGTTCAGAGAAAGTTCAGAGAAAAGACCATTATCTACGTTTATTGGTGCCTAGAAAACTCTTACGGACTTTCCTGTGTATGACTAGAGAATAGATTGTAGGAGGAAAAAGTATTACGGTGTAACTACAGAGAGAAGATTAAAAGATAGTTGTACTTACAACTGCCGTGAAGAATATGAGGAGCCACTGCTTTGCACTTTTTTCTTTCTTTTTTCTTTCTTCTATTTTTTTATTTAACTTTCTGTGTTTTCTTGTACTTTTCCTTCCTTCCTTCCTTCCTTCCTTCCTTCCTTCCTTCCTTCCTTCCTTCCTTCCTTCCTTCCTTCCTTCCTTCCTTCCTTCTTTCCGCTTCCAGGATACAGTATACAGGTCCTCAGTGGAAGGCAGGTTGGTAGCCACTGTTTTTTTCTGCAGTTCTAATGATCATCTGAAGTCTGTGTCTGTCTTGTTGGGTTGCAGAACCAAACCAGACAGTTATAGAGGTGCAGATGACAGACTGGATGGCATAGAGCCGGGGCACCCATGATAATAAATGATAGAATAAAATAAATTTTATTTATGTTTTATTTGGCTGTAAACCGCCCTGAGTCCCTAGGGAGATAGGGCGGTATAAAAGTACAAACAAATAAATAAATAATAAATAAATATTACAATGTCCTTCCTGTTGAAGACTACTTCAGCTTCAATTGCAACAATACATGAGCACACAACAGATTTAAGCTTAATGTTAATCGCTCCAATCTTGATGGCAGAAAATATGACTTCAGTAACAGAGTTGTTAATGCCTGGAATAAACTACCTGACTCTGTGGTCTCTTCCCAAGATCCCAAAAGCTTCAACCAAAAACTGTCTACTATTGACCTCACCCCATTTCTAAGAGGTCCGTAAGGGGTGTGCATAAGAGCACCAGCGTGCCTACCGTTCCTGTCCTGTTGTTTCCTTCCATTATATCCAATTAATATAGTTATTACATACTCATACTTATATATATGCTTATATATTGTATAATTATTTCATGCTTATGCTTATATATACTGTGTGACAAAAAATATATATATCTGCTATCGGTTCGGGCAAACTGGTCTGAACCAGCTGAATTCCACTGTTGCATATCACCGATTCTTCAAACATCCTTTCTTCACCACTTGGCCTCGTGGTGTCTGCTTTGGTCGATGCATATTAGCATGTAAATTTGTTTTTCTTTTCTTATTCCCCCCCCCAGTAGTTCTTACGCTGCAGAAGACACACACCGTCCTCCAAAGAGGCTCTTTGTCTGTCAGATTCAATCACGTCAAGTTTCAGATCTATCTGGCCCGTGCTCAAACGGAGACAAATGACCGTGGAAATATATTGGAGATTTCGCCAACCTGGTGCCCTCCAGAGGTCTGTGCCCCAGAGATGTCCCACCTAACGATTCTGGGTCT
The DNA here is from genome assembly GCF_028640845.1 of Ahaetulla prasina. Classification (NCBI taxonomy): domain Eukaryota; kingdom Metazoa; phylum Chordata; class Lepidosauria; order Squamata; family Colubridae; genus Ahaetulla; species Ahaetulla prasina. Next base: position 7,321,570 of record NC_080549.1, on the reverse strand, counting down.
TGGAGGCCACCACCTGGAGGTAGCAGGATGGGGTTAAATCAGGGATGAAATCCAGCAGGTTCTGACAGGTTCTGGAGAATGAGTAGCGGAAATTTTGAGCAGTTCGGAGAACCACCAAATACTACCTCTGGCTGGCCCCAGAATGGGGTGGGAATGGAGATTTTGCAATATTCTTCCCCTGGAGTGGGGTGGGAATGGAGATTTTGCAGTATCCTTCCCCTGCCACACCCACAAGCCACGCCAACCAAGCCGCACCATGCCCACTAAGCTACGTCCACAGAACTGGTAGTAAAAAAAATTGGATTTCACCATTGGGTTCAACAGCTTTGAACATTAACCGATGTTCAAAGCTGGCTGAGGAATTCTGGGAGTTGAAGTCCACAAGTCTTAAAGTTGCCAAGGTTGGAGACCCCTGATCTAATCCATAACCCCCGCCCAAGCAGGAGACCCTACACCATTTCTGACAAATGGCAGTCCAGTCACTTCTTGAAAGCCTCTAGGGACGAAGCTCCCACGACTGTTGAACAGCCTGCCTGGATGACTCATGACTTTGCAATGCTCAAAATCTGTTTTGTGGGCTTGTAGTTGTTACCTTGATACTTACTTATAAGTGTTGGATTTTTTAATTAACTATTTTTTTATTAAAAAAAAATTAAATGATTCATCTTAAGTGACATACACAGCTCTGTATTTTCTGTCCGGCTGCTGCTTCTTCTCAAAATTGGAGGTAGCAGAAAGGAAAAGGAAATGGTTGAGTTCCAACTGCTTCTCCACTTTGTGAACCGTCAGCTGGTTCCTTAATAACTTCATGAGGAAAAGGCACCTTTTCTTCCCCAGAGTTTACGCAATAATTCAAAGTGACAAGGACTCAAAGTTGGCTTCCCTCCTTTCTTTCAACCCATCTCTCTTGCCAGGAACATCAAATCAAGGTAACAGTGAGCTGTTTGTTGCTTGCGGCCGTATTTTGGGAGATTTATGATGGGTGAGGTAAATAATATTGAAATAATGAAAAATGTTCCCTGTTTGTAGACTGTGGGATGTGTTAAAAGAAAAACTAGTCTAATTTTGAGGTACTATTTCCTTCCTTCCTTCCCACCCTTTTATTTTTCCTTCCTTCCTTCCTTCCTTCCTTCCTTCCTTCCTTCCTTCCTTCCTTCCTTCCTTCCTTCCTTCCTTCCTTCCTTTCTCCTTCCCTCCCTCCCTCCCCCTCCTTTCCTTCCTATCCCATCTTTCCTTCCTTCCTTTCTCTCTTCCTCCCACCCTCCCTCCCTCTCCTTTCCTTCCTATCCCATCTTTCCTTCCTTCATTTCCTTCCCAAACCATCCTTTTATTTTTCCTTCCTTCCATCCTTCCGTCCTTCCGTCCGTCCTTCCTTCCTTCCTTCCTTCCTTCCTTCCTTCCTTCCTTCCTTCCTTCCTTCCTTCCTTCCTTCCTTCCTTCCTCCCCTCCTTTCCTTCCTATCCCATCTTTCCTTCCTTTATTTCCTTCCTTCCCAACCCACCCTTTTATTTTTCCTTCCTTCCTCCCCCCTCCCTCTCCCATCTATTTTTCCTCCCTCCCTCGCTTCCTTCCCATTTATTATTAAATAATATGTATGCATTATTATTTGCTTATGTTATTACATTGGAGAAGTCAGTAGTTAAAATAAGATAGTGGTGGCTGAGCTAAGCTTAACCAGGGCTGAGAATGCCAAAATTCCCAACAGCCCAGTCCAGAAACCAGTAAAACCGTTTTTGAAAAGGGAAACAGGTTTTTTTTTTAAACAACCTTCCTCCTGATCTGGTTCTAGTAGTCACTAACCCAATATTTTTTTTTGCAAGATATATCAAGTAATGAAAAGCAACGAGCAGACATCTTAAGAATTGAGAGTTTTCTCAAGAAAGATTTTGTGGTCCTAAATACATTTCATGTTAGATGCATTCCTTGAAGGTTTTATTTATAAAGTATTCAGCCGCTTTTGAGGGATTATGTTTATTTAATCTTTATGAAGTACTAGGGAGTGATTTCCAGATCCTTCTCTATTCCTGCACATTACCTCAAGATCACCAAATCGCCATTTCTCCCCCATTTCTTGGAAGCTACATTTCCATCAAAGGTTCGTCAACAGTGGTGAAATCCAAATTTTTTTACTACTGGTTCTGTGGGCGTGGCTTGGTGAGCATGGCAGGGGAAGGATACTGCAAAATCTCCATTCCCACCCCACTCCAGGGGAAGGATACTGCAAAATCCCCATTCCCACCCAACTCCAGGGGAAGGATACTGCAAAATCTCCATTCCCACCCAACTCCAGGGGAAGGATACTGCAAAATCTCCATTCCCACCCAACTCCAGGGGAAGGATACTGCAAAATCTCCATTCCCACCCAACTCCAGGGGAAGGATACTGCAAAATCCCCATTCCCTCCGCACTCTAGGGGAAGGATACTGCAAAATCCCCATTCCCACCCCACTCTGGGGCCAGCCAGAGGTGGTTTTTGCCAGTTCTCCAAACTGCTCAAAATTTCCTCTACCGGTTCTCCAGAACTTGTCAGAACCTGCTGGATTTCATTCCCGTTTGCCAACCATTCAATTGCTTTTCACAAAATTGTAGAACAATTTTTTTTTTAAAGTCTCCAACAACTTCAGTCAAGTGTGGTTGTTAAAAGTAAACCCTGGGATGTTTTCCTGTCTGTATTTACCCAGATTTATGTCCTTTTTTTTTTTTTTCAATGAAGACAGACCAACACAACAGAAGAATGGAAGGAAATGCTTCAATGGGCGGAGAGCTTCAAGTCTCATTGACCCCACCCTCAAAACAAACTAACCTGGGACCTCTTTAAAGTCGTGTGTTGTTGTTTTTCCTGCACTGATCTTGCATCGTGATTTCACCCTGGCCTTTCTCTCTGCTCTCATGGCATCCTTCAGCGCTATCCAGGAACAGAATTAAGGCAAAGTTGGATGCCTAATTCATGTGGTCGTACATGCTGTCTAATTGCACATGGAGCCAAATTGGCACTCCCGTAGATGCACTCTGTATTCATATCTCAAAAACAGAACAGCCATTAAGCGTCTGTTGCAACGGTAAACCAGGCACAGGCTGGAGGGAGGATGGACTGAAGTTTTCCAAGGGGTGGGAGCAGGAGTGGGCCGTTGGGGGTTCGCAGGGGGTTCGGGAGAACCTCTAGCTAAGATTCTGTGCAGTTTGGAGAACCCCCAAATCCCACTCCTGGCTGGCCCCGCTCACCCTGCCCCTCCCCTCCCAGGAGTCCTCACGCAGCCCGTTTTGGATGCAGGTAAGTGCAGGGTGCACGCAGAGCCTCGGGGAGGGCAAAAAATGGGCCTACCGGAAATTCAGGAAGGCCGGAAACTTCCAGCCTCCGAAGGGCCTCCGGAGCCTGGGGAGGCTGTTTTCGCCCTCCCGGAGGCTCAATAAAAGCAAAAATGCCCCCCACCACCATGGTACAGGAGACTGGCTAGGCCACGCCCACCATGACCACGCCCATCCAGCAACCGGGCAGAGAACCTCTTGCTAAAATTTTTGAAGCCCACCCCTAAGTGGGAGATGCGGCGGGTGCCTTTTCGTACGTCCTTCATCAGAGACCTTTCAGATGCACCGAATGTACTGCAGAAGCCGGTATACGCCAACTGGACAGAAGGACTTGCAAAGAAAGGAAAGAAACCAAGCGATGCGCTCTGCTTTTTTTTAACCTTTTTCAATAGTGGCCTCCAAGCCCCCATTTTAAAAACGGCTGGTGGCATCCTGAAGTCTATCTCAAGGGGCTTGAGGTGGTGTAGAGGTTTCTTTCTCTAGTCTTTCAGCAGGGGAGCATCATGCAATTCCACTAAAACACAGATGTACAGGGACTGTAAATTAAAGAAGGGGGATTTTTTTTAATTTTATTTGAATTTATATCCCGCCCTTCTCCGAAGACTCAGGGCGGCTTACACTGTGTTAAGCAATAGTCTTCATCCATTTGTATATTATATACAAAGTCAACTTTTATTGCCCCCAACAATCTGGGTCCTCATTTTACCTACCTTATAAAGGATGGAAGGCTGAGTCAACCTTGGGCCTGGTGGGACTTGAACTTGCAGTAATTGCAAGCAGCTGTGTTAATAACAGACTGCTTAGTCTGTTGAGCCACCATTGGATGAAGTGGTGTAGGGTTTCCTGCCTAAGCAGGGAGTTGGACTAGAAGACCTCCAAGGTCCTTTTCTCCTCTCCTCTCCTCTCCCCTCCCCTCCCGTCCCGTCCCATCCCATCCCATCCCATCCCATCCCATCCTATCCTATCCTATCCTGGGTTTAACTTGTCCCAATCAGCATCCTCTTTTCTTTGACAGCAGGGGTGTCAAACTCAAAGCCCGTGGGCCAGATCCACCCCACGGGGTGCTTAGATCTTACCCACAGGGCCGCCCTGGAAACAAGGAAGGACTGGCCCATGGTGCCTCTGCCAGTGAAAATGGAGCTCCCAAGCTCCGTTTTTGCCTGCGACAGCCTCCTGCAACTCTCTGCCAGTGAAAACAGAGCTCGGGAGGGCTGCCCACAGCCCTCAAAAACTCCATTTTTGCTGGCAGAGGCACAGCGGGCCAGTCCTTGGTTGTTTCCAGGGTGGCCCAGCAAGCCGGATCTAAGTACCCCATGGACCGGATCCCGTCCCCGGGCCTTGAGTTTGACGCCCCTGTTCTAGTATAACCTATTTGCTTCTCTGTTCCGCATTTTCTCCTGGCATAAAATAGATTCATCCAAAAGAGAGAGAGGATGGTCATTCTCTTGGGATTGAGGCTTTCCTGGTTCTCATCCAGGCACAGCATTGCAGCCGGGAGCATTCTCTCGCATCCTTTTTCCTTTCATGACTCTTCGGGTACACCTTCTCCTCTCCTGCCTGCGCCCCACCCCCACCCCCACCCACGTTCCTCTTTGTGAGTCACGCTGTGTAAACAGAGGACGTTGGTATCCAAAGGGCAACAAATGACAATTTGCAGCATTGCCTTTTGAGCAACTGTGCAATGACTCCTAGGAGACGCCAACACAGTCGAAAATAGATTAGTCAATACTGTTTTGTATCAATGGCTGCAGGACACCGATATGTACGGCCCAAGAGAGAAAGAGAGAGAGAGAGAGAATCTATAGTTCTCCATCCCCTCATGTGGCTTTTCCGTTGAAGAACGCTTCCAGCATCGTCTTGAAATGAGAACCCTGGAGGTATAGAGAAGAGCAAATATGTATTTTAGGATATGGAAGGGTTTTTTCCTTAGTTCTTCTGTTGTGTAGGTGGGAGGGGAGATACCAGCGGCAAACTGCAACTTTGCACGTACCACATACAGTAGTGGCCAAAATTGTGGAAACCTTTTAGGGAAAGTGCATTTTTGAGGTTTGATGGCTAATAAAACCAATTTTTTCTTTTTTCCCCCCCTTTTTTTTCTTTTCTTGTTTTTATGGAATTTGAAGAGAATCCTTTTCTACTCCTGGAATGGTCTGGGAATAGCCCGGACCTTAACCCAATTGAAAATCTATGGAGCCGACTAAAGAAACTGGTTAGTCAGAAGCAACCCAGCAATAAAACCCAGTTGATAGAAGCCATCCTTCAATCTTGGTTTCACATTATCATAACAGCTGCAGAACTCAAAGACTTGGTTCACTCCATGGGAAGACGTTGTAAGGCCGTCATTCACGCTAAAGGTTACCCAACGAAGGATTAACTGATGTGGTGATAATTTTGGTATACCTCGTTTTTTCTATGGCGATAGTTTTTGTATATCTCATTTTTTTCTCCCTGTTTCACTTTTCTTCTTTATACTGTAACTGTTATTCTAATAGCAAATCCTTCATAAAAGTTATTGCATTACATTCTTGATTAAATCATCTTTCACCAAACCCTGAGGATAGAGACAAACCTCCAAGTAGCCTCAATGACCCTCTAAAAGGATGCAAATGACCGTCTGTCTGCAAGGAATATAAATCTTTCCCTTCCCCACCATCCGGTCAGAGCTGAAGAAGCTTCTTGGATGAGAAGAGAAACGTCTTCAAAGAAAAAAAAAACAAGAAAGTCCAGTTGCCTCTTGAAAAAAGAGCCTTTGGGACCAAACCCGATAGCTATACTTTTCTGAACCTTGAGGTTTATTTTTCTTGCAAAGCTTCTGAAACATTTGTCACCTGGGCTAGAGTTAATGAAGTCAACGGAGGCTGTTAGTGAGTCATTTAATCCATTCTTTTGATGCAGTGAGGTGCTCTGTGTGTGAAGAGGGCATTTTCTTCTGTTAGTTTTTCTTTTTTTTCCCGATCCCTCCTTCATCTTCCCTGCGGATCAAAGGGTTAGTGCTTATTGCTGAAATTCTAGCATTCTTGCCATCTTATAAACTATTAGTTCCTTTCCTAAGGCTGGTTTACAAGGTTCCTGTGAGACGCCGTTCAATTTGAACATCAAATCCCCACCTTTGTGAAGAACTGTGATTGGTTGTTTTTTTTTACAAAGCATGTTGTTTGAGTGTCTTTTTCTCTCTCTCTCCTAAACAAGAATGTTGGTTTCCTTGGTTGTGCTCTTAAGATGTTGGTAACTGTTTTCTTCACTTGCTAGGAGTGTGATATTGGGATTAGAAAAGCAAACTCTTAATTGTGGAGGCTGTTGAAGCATCGCAGCCAGTAGTGGGTTCTACTTACCTTCGCTATTGGTTTGGAACTGGGAGCGTGCATGCAGCGCTTCTGTGCATGCGCAGAGCGCAGGGGTGAAATCCAGCAGGTTCTGACAGGTTCTGGAGAACCGGTAGTGGAAATTTTGAGTAGTTCAGAGAACCGGCATATGCCACCTCTGGCTGGCCCCAGACTGGGGTGGGAATGGAGATTTTGCAATATCCTTCCCCCAGGAGTGGGGTGGGTATGGAGATTTTGCAGTATCCTTCCCCTGTCACGCCCACCAAGCCACGCCCACAGAAGCGGCAGTAAAAAAATTTGGATTTCACCACTGGCAGAACAACCAGTTCGCATGAACCGGGGCGAACCGGTAGAAACCTACCATTGATCTCGGCACAACTCCTTAATCTCCTCGAAGTGGACAACATTCCTCACTATTTTATTTTCCATTTCTTTTCTCTTTCATGCTCTTTGTCTCTCTCCTGTCCTCTCCAGTTGTGTCCTTGTCTCCTTTTAGCGTGGACTAGAAAACGCCTGAGGAAAAATAACCCCTCGAAATGTCGAATATCTGAAGTTCTGAGATTAGCCACTAAGTATTGAAGAAGAGAGGTTTTTGAAACTCTGAATAAAGTGCAAAGGAGTCAGAAAAACCACAGCGGCGGTTAAAAATATCTTCCTTTTAAAAACAGATTAGAAGGATTGAGTTAAATCAGGAGCCGCTCTACTTTTTACTTTCCACCATAAATCAGGACTAAAGAACAATTTCCCTGTGGCGCCTCAGACTGTTAGGTCACCCAGCTTTCCATGAGTTTTAGATGCAATGGGAGATATTCTGCAATAATCTTTCTTCCTCTTCTTCTTCTTCCTCCTCCTTTCTCTTTTCTTCTCCCTTTTCCTCTCCTTCCTCCACCTCCTTCTCCTCTTCCTTTTTTTCTCCCTCTCCCTCTCCTTCCTCCTCCTCCTCCCTCTCCCTCTCCTTCCTCCTCCTCCTCCTCTTCTTCTTCTCCTCCTCCTCCTCCTCCTTCCTCTCCTTCTTCTCCTCATTCTCCTTCTCCTCCTACTACTCCTCTTCTTCTCCTCCTCCTCTTTCTTTTCCTCCTCCTCCTCCTCCTCCTCCTCCTCTCTTCTTCTCCTCCTCTCCTCCTCGTCTTCTTCCTCCTCCTCTTCTTCTTCTCCTCCTCTCCTTCTCTTTTCCTTCTCCTCCTCCTCTTCTCCTCCTCCTCCTCCTCCTCCTCCTCTTTCTTCTCCTCCTCCTCATCTTCTTCTCCTCCTCCTCCTCTCCTTCCTCTCATCTCCTTCTTCCCTCATCTCCTTCTCCTCCTCCTCCTCTTCTTCTCCTCCTCTCCTCCTCCTCCTCCTCTCTTCTTCTCCTCCTCCTCCTCCTCCTCCTCCTCCTCCTCTCCTTCCTCTCATCTCCTTCTCCTCCTCCTCTCCTTCTCCTTATCCTCTTTCTCTTTTTCCTTCTCCTCCTCCTCTCTTCCTCCTCTCCATCTTCTCCTTCTGTCTTTCTTCTCCTCCTCTCCTCCTCCTTGTCTTCTTCTCATCCTCCTCCTTCTCCTCGACTTATGACCACAACTGAGCCTAAAATATCTGTTGCTATGTGAGACAGTTGATAAGTAAGTTTTGCCTCAACTTCCTGCCATAGTTGATTGAGTGACCCACTGCAGTGAAGTTAATAACATGGTTGCTAAGTGAATCCGGCTTCCCCATTGACTTTGCTTGTCAAAAGATCCTAAAAAGGACATCACATGACTCTGGGACACTGCAACCGTCATAAGTACATGCCAGTTGCCAAGCATCTAAATAATGATCACGTGATCATGGGGATGCTACCAAGGCCATGTGAAAAATACTCCTCAATCACATTTTTCCCCAGTGGCATCCTAACTTTGAACCGTCATTAAACAAAACTGTCGTCAGTTGAGGACTGCTTGCATTATGCTTTTATTTTCCGCCCAATTTTCTTTCGCTTTCTTGTCGTTATCTGGATGGCATCCGGGACAATTTCTTTGTGGAGGGATGGGTTAAACGATCCGCCCCAGAAGGTTCAGTGCTTACATAGAGCGACCGAATATTTTTCCCGCTGGCTGGCTGTTTAATCTCTCAATCTCATTATTGAAGATAAACAGCCAGTATTAATAGCCAGAGCGCTGCTTACAGAAATGGCATGTTATTTCAGCCGGCCAAATGTTTTTCATTTCCAGATTTTTAGGAGAAGTAATTAGATTTCATTACAGGTCAATAAAGCATTTTTAAAAAGGAAAAAAAAAACAGCCTGATAGGCTGCAGCATGGAAGCAATAACAACAACAACAATAATAACAATAACAACAGAGTTGGAAGGGACCTTGGAGGCCTTCTAGTCCAACCCCCTGCCCAGGCAGGAAACCCTACACCATCTCAGACAGATGGTTATTCAACATTTTCTTAAAAATTTCCAATGTTGGAGCATTTACAACTTCTGCAGGCAAGTTGTTCCACAGATTAATTGTTCTCACTGTCAGGAAATTTCTCCGTAGCTCTAAGTTGCTTCTCTCCTTGATTAGTTTCCACCCATTGCTTCTTGTCCTGCCCTCAGGTGCTTTGGAGAATAGCTTGACTCCCTCTTCTTTGTGGCAACCCCTGAGATATTGGAACACAGCTATCATGTCTCCCCTAGTCCTTCTTTTCATTAAACTAGACATACCCAGTTCCTGCAACTGTTCTTCATATGTTTTAGCCTCCAGTCCCCTAATCATCTTGGTTGCTTTTCTCTGTTCTCTTTCTAGACTTTCAACGTCTTTTTTACATCGTGGCGACCAAAACTGGATGCAATATTCCAAGTGTGGCCTTACCAAGGCAGCATAAAGTGGTATTAACACTTCACGTGATCTTGATTCTATCCCTCTGTTAATGCAGCCCAGAACTGTGTTGGCTTTTTTGGCAGCTGCTGCACACGGATGGCTCATATCTAAATGGTTGTCCACTAGGACTCCAAGATCCCTCTCACAGTTACTACTATTGAGCAGATTGGAGACACTGCACTGTTTATTGGCAAATCCGTGGCCCTCCCAGACGTGAGGCAATTTAAATTCCTTCATCTTTACCTTTCTCAAATTGGCAGAGGATACGGAAAGTTTTATCAGGAATTTGTGATGGGCCAGAATTTTGCCCATTGGATTACCATTCTGGGGAGTGAGTGAGTGGGGGGGAAGGAGGGTTTTTAAAATGTTTTTTCTTAACATTGCGTTAAAAATCTGGTACATGATACTCAGGGGTGGGCTTCAAACGTTTTAGCAAGGGGTTCTCTGCCCAGTTGTTGGGTGGGCGTGGCTATGGTGGGCGTGGCCTAGTTGGCCTCCTGCACCATGGCAGGTAGGGAGCATTTTTGCCTTCCTCAGGCTCCAGATGTCAGGGTTCCAAGGAACACCCCCAACGAAATAAAGCTCTGAGGCTTGAGGTTCCTCAAAGTTCCAATTTATTAGAGATGTCAGGTTGGCACAGCTGGGAAAACCCGAAACTGAAAGCTTCCGGGTTTTCCACATCCAGTTGGCAGTTCATAGCCCTGCCCCACATCCACAAGTTCATCACATTGTCCAATCAACTCTTCACACTCAATTGGGTACAATCTTCAGGCAGTCTACATCAGACGCAGGCAAAAGTCCTTGAATATGGAATGTTGTTATGACTAACTTTCTACTGCTCCAACAACAACCCCCTCCCATCTTCCCCAGCTAAAATATGTGGCAGTTAAGAAGCAAAAAGAAAATTGGCTTCCAAAACTGACAGCGGAGGCTTTTTTTGAGCCTCTGGGAATGCGAAAATGGCCTTCCCAGGCTCCGGAGGCCCTCTGGAGGCTAGAAATGGACCCAAACTTTTGGTAGGCCTATTTTTCGCCCTCCCTGAGCCTCCGTGCGTGCCCTGCACTTACCTGCATCCAAAACGGGCCGCATGGGGACTCCTGGGAGGGTTGGAGTGGGCGGGGCCAGCTAGGAGTGGGATTTGGGGGTTCTTCGAACTGCACAGAATCTTACCTAGGGGGTTCTCCCAAACCCCTGCGAACCCCCAGCAGCCCAGCCCTGGTGATACTAGGTGTAAACTTTACAACTATATCGCTAAGGTTTGGAAAACAGCTTTTATTACGAATAAACCTTACATTTAAAACAAAGGGGACAAAAGGGTGTTTGTGGGAGGAAGAAAAGTTTCTTGAGCTGTCCTCTTTCTCCATCACTTCCTCTGATGGAGAATTTTTCAATCTTGATCCTGTCGAGTTTCCACAACCCGTTTTCACAATTCGGGCAGAAGACAGCCACATAATTAGCAGCAACTGGTACCATTTTTCATGAATAATGAATTTGCTTGAAGAAGATGCTGCTTACGCTGCATAATAATAATGAACAATAGATTAGGCTGTTAATGTTCTCACTGTTCTGGATAAAATTTGCCAGACATTCTGTGTACCAATTATTTATTGTACGGGTGGGAAAAGGGTCTTTTCTGAATGCTAAATATTAGATGGGAAGGAAATAGCAATTATCTCCATTATCCCTTGGAACATTATATCCTCTTCTTTTGTCTCCATTGATGCTCTACATTGTTTGAAATATGCGCTTTGCTATTTCCTTCCTTTCTTTCCACCTGTCATCCCGTGACCATCCATGAGCTAGCAAAATAAAAAATAAAAAAACTGCAGCCTTGAGTGGAAAAAAAATTGGAAAATAAATTCAGAAATACTGATGATTTTTTTTTAAAGGGGGGTGTTGCTTCTCTAGGAAGTTAGTCTCTTTTTCCAAGTCCCACTCCAGAGTTGGGTTGGCCACCAGAGAAAACTTCAAAGGTACAAATGTAGAGTTGGAGTTCTAGAGTTAGAAAGGACCTTGGAGATCTTCTAATCCAACCTTGTCTCCAGAACAAGAATCCTCATATTAGATGAATGGTTGTCCAATTTGGAAGCTTTCATTGATGGCCTTCAAATTCCATCTCTCGGAAAAAAAACAGTGGTTGAGACCAGGGATTCGGGAGAACCTCTAGCTATGATTCTGTGCAGTTCGGAGACCCCCCCAAATACGACTCCTGGCTGGCCCCACCCACCATGCCCCTCCCCTCCCAGGAGTCCCCACACAGCCCATTTTGGATGCAGGTAAGCAGGTAAGTGCAGGGTGCACACGGAGGCTCGAGGAGGGCGAAAAACGGGCCTACTGGAATTTCTGGAAGGCCAGAAACATCCCTGTTTCCAGCCTCCAGAGGGCCTCCAGAGCCTGGGGAGGCTGTTGTCGCCCTCCCGGAAGCTCAAGGAAAGCCTCCGGAGCCTGGGGAGGGCAAAAATGCCCTCCCACCATGGTGCAGGAGGCCGACTAGGCCACGCCCACCCAGCAACCAGGCAGAGAACCCCTTGCCAACATTTTTGAAGCCCACCCCTGGTTGAGACCTTCCTTCCATTGGCCTGTTTTCATGTCCAGACAGTGTTTCTTTCTACCCCACCCGACTTGTCTTCACCGCTCTTGTGTTTGCGCATCTCTGCAACATCTCGGGCTATTGGAAAACAGATCTTCCTTGTTGTTCCAGCTTGCTGTCCCTAGAAAGCTTGACGGTAGATCGTTTCCTGCCAGCTTCCTTTGGGCTTTCTTCCCGCTTCCTCTCCTTACTTTCTCAGGACCTTGCCAGAACTATTTTGTTTTGGTGATCATGGAAACCCCCAATTTTTGCTCCGCCGAGCACATTTCGCTCCACCGTCTGTCGCAACGCCGGCTACACGAATAAGCAGGTTCATCATCATCATGAAGCAGGACTTGGCCGGCTTCTCTTGAAAGGTGGCCAGGTGGAGAACAAAAAAGACACCGAGCCAAAGAAAAGAAAAGAGGCATTTATTTTTCCTCCCCCAGGTTTCAGGGTGTGTGTGTGTGTGTGTGTGTGTGTGTGTGTATAGGTGTGTGTGTGTGTGTAGGGCGGGGGAGGAATTTAATGGAAATTTAATGGAAGTGGTGGAAAACATAATGCTGAAATGGGCTCCAATCCAGAAAAAATGCAGGTGTGGCGGAAAGCAAAATTTCTACGCAAGCAGTTTCAGGTATCTGGATTAGAGTAGAATAAAATAACAGAGTTGGAAGGGGCCTTGGAGGTCTTCTAGTCCAACCTCCTGCTTAGGCAGGAAACCCTTCAACAAATGGTTATCCAATCTCTTCTTAAAAACCGAGTTTGGCAGATCGAGGGCGATCAGAAACCAATCGCCAAAATATGAATTAAACCACGACTAATTGTCCAATAAGTGTTCCAATAAATGTTTGAGGGGCTGCCACAGAGACGAGGGGGGTCAAGCTATTTTCCAAAACACCCAAAGGCCAGACAAGGAATAATGGATGGAAACTGAACAAGGAAAGAGATTCAACCTGGAAATAAGGAGAAATTTTCTGACAGTGAGAACAATCAACCCGTGGAACAGAAGTTGCCTTCAGAAGTTGTAGGAGCTTCATCACTGGAAGCTTTCAAGAAGAGACTGGACTGCCATTTGACAGAAATGATGTAGGGTATCCTACTTGGGTGGTGGTGGGGGGGAGGGGGTTGGACTAGATGACCCACAAGGTCCTTCCAACTCTGTTAATCTGTCTACCCTTTCAAAATAAACCTAAGGAAAGGTATCTCAACTGGACTGAGCAATAAGGCTGATCCTTCTGATCTTGTGGGACACACCATCCTGCTGTGAAATAACTTCATTATTTTTCATCTGAGAGTTGGGACCGACCTAGGTGTGTAGCCGTCAACCTGTGTTTCGGGTCTAACGTGGCGGAGTTTTTGAGTATGTCAGAGGTGGGTTTCAGCAGGTTCTGACTAGTTCTGGAGAACCGGTAGCAGAAATTTTGAGTAGTTCGGAGAACCGGTAGTAAACATTCTGGCTGTGAATCCCACCTCTGCCCTCTACCATCTAGCAGCAGAGCTCACCACATGGCACCATCTCCTGGGAACATTGCATCACCCTCCAGGCTTCAACCAAACTTAGTTCAGAGCCAGCTATGACCCCTACAACAGCCAATAGAACACATGTTCTTGCACAGGAACAGGAAGCTCAAGTTCAAAGCCCAAGAGAAGGTACAAAACCCCCTCATTGTCAACTCCATGTGGTCAGCTGCACCAGAACCACCCATGTGGTTCTGCTTCATCATTAAACCATCTGTCCAATCAGCCTCCACGTTTCCCGTGTCTTTCTCTCCGCTTGGAACTGAACCAGATGGATATTTCTTCCAACAGAAGCAACGATTCTTAATCCCGGGTCTTTGATTCATTGCTGAGCGTGTAGAATTGATCTGAGTCTGCTTATTTCTGGATTGCACCTTTCATACATTTAAAAAAAAAACCAAGCACCATTTCTCTTACAGTTGAGACTGCTTCCTAAGCAATTTTAGCTTCAGCTTCTCTTAAACCCTTGGTTTCATCCTTCTACGCTGGTGACCTCGGATGAGACACAGATAGCAATTGGAGAGCATTCTTATGATCTGGGAAATGTCACCTTTCTGCGCGTTTCCCATTGTCAACAAAACTCTCCAACTTCCATTGTTTGCTGGTGTTATTTCAGAGTGAGGACAATCCTTGTCCAATTTCCAAACAAGCGTTTTAAGGTTCCTATTACGGCCAACTCAGCCTGGAAATTCATAGGATCGTGAAGGATTGGGTGGTTGGCACAGAAGCTCGTAGCATTTGACTTTCTCACACACAGAGCAGCGATTGGTGTTCGTAAGTCAGGTTTATCCCACAGAGTTAGCTATACTGACTCCTAGAAAGAAACATATACTGTACTTTTCAGAGTATAAAACACACTTTTTTCCACCCTAAAAGAGGGTGGAAATGTCGGTATGTTTTATAGACTGAATACGGCCATTTTTTGGATTCCCAAAACCCCGTCCTGCATTTGCCAAAAACGGGATGCGCAGAGGGTTTGGAAGGCCTGCAGAATGCTCCTGGGGGCTGGGGAGGGCAAAAATGGGAAGCCGGGGGGGGGGGGGCGGTGTTGGGAGGCCAAAACTGGGCCCATTATTTGTGAAAACAGGCCCATTTTTTGCAAAACCGAGGCCATTTTTCACAAAAACGGGATGCACAGAGGGTTTGGGAGGCCTGCAGAGTACTTCTGGGGGCCAGGGAGGGCAAAAACTGGACGCACAGAGGCCAAATACAATTTTTTTTCATGTTTTCCTCTTCGAAATCTTTGGTGTGTTTTATACTCTGGTGCGTCTTATAGTCCGAAAAATATGGTAATTTATATTGGTGGCTATACTAAACCTTTGGAGGTTTTCAGGAGCTGTGTCATCACACAAACAGATAAGAACACCTCACCAAGAACCACTGTTGACAGTTCTCCTTCCTGAGCAATTGCCAAGAATTGCCTGGAACCACATGCAATCCGATATGGGAACTGCGAGGTATTCATAAGATCCCTTATGTTGATGCGATTGTATTTTGGATTTTTTTATTTGACTTATTTATTCATATCCCACCTTTATTATATTTACAAATAACTCAAGGAGTGGGACATATCCAACACGTTTTGCTTTCCCCCACCCCCATAATAAGAGCCCTGTGAGGTGGGTTGGGTTGAGAAAAAGTGTCCAAAGTCGCCCAGCTGGCTTTCATGCCGAAGATGGGACTAGAATTCGCTGTCTCCTGTGATTGGCTCAAAGCCGCCCAGCTGGCCTTCATGCCTAAGGTGGAACTAGAATTCACCAGTTCCTGGTGATTGGCCCAAAGTCACCCAGTCAACTTTCATGCCTAAGACTAGAACTCATAGTCTCTTGTTTTTTTATGCTTTTTGAAAAAATATCCTTCATTAGATGTAATGACAATGGCAGTTCTTTGGAGAATTACAACTGGATCTAAACAAGAAAAATGACAATTTTTTTTAGAATCAGGGGTAAATTCATGGGAGTGAATCAAAGTGGGAAAATCGAAGTGCTGAGAAGCCTCTGAATCTCTAGTAATTTTATAGTCTTCTATTTTTATGCCTGTTGTATCCTAACCAGACAGAGGTTTCTCTCTTCCTTCACTCAATGGATTGAGGTTGCATCTAAAACATAGCATATGAATTCTCCTAAAGGCACACTCATATATAAAAATCCAAGTCAGCATTTAAAAAAAAGAAACAGCAGCAGCAGCCAAGGCTATATTTGTTTTAAGCAGTTAAATCCAAGCCAGAACGAAATGATTTTTGACAACTGTCAGGAAGCTGTCAAGTCAAGCTTGCAAGTTTGGCCAGAAGAGGCGCAGAGAGACGGCTCCCTTCATATGCTTTGCGAAAGCACATGGCTCCCTTGTGAGTTTTTATCATTTGCTTTATTGATGGGTTTGGTCTGGCATTGGGTGAACTTTTTGACTTCAGGAGGAGCTGCCAATACAAGCATCCCCAGTCTTAAAAGTAAAGCTATTTGGATATATTTACTGAAACTTAAGGGACGCCGTGGCTCAGTGACTAAGATGCTGAGCTTGTCGATCGAAAGGTCGGCAGTTCAGCGGTTCGAATCCCTAGTGCCGCGTAACGGGGTGAGTTCCCATTACTTGTCCCAGCTTCTGGCATGACTCTCCAACCGCCTTGCTTAATAATGGAAATTCTGGTTCCAATTGCGGTTATACGTCGAGGACCACTGTACATTTTAAAAGATGTTGATTTTCACGGGAAGCTTTAAAGAAGCGACTGGATGGCCATATGTCAGAAATGATCGAGGTAGGGTCTCCTGCTTGGGGTGGGGTGGGGGTTGGACTCGATGACCTGCAAAGTTCCTTCCAACTCTGTTGATCCGTTGTGAAAAATTCAATACGATTTTTTGCATCGAAGGGTAAAAGGGTTAAGAGAAGTGAAAGGAAGTTGTTTTCTATCAAGCCAGAGGCGGACCGTGGATCAAAGTGCTTTGCAAAATTCCTGCAGCGCATGGATTTGTGATTTATCCTGGCATTGGAAAGAAAAACATTACTAATAAGCAAAATGTGTGTCCTCTCCTGTTTGACTATATCAGATCTTTCCCTCATCAACTTCCTGCTTCCCGTGGCCCGTGTGCGCTGAATAATATTTGCATTTTCCCTCCGACAACATACCTTCCTCTTAGGGAGGAAATTCCTGTTCAACTTTTCTTCCAATCTACTTTAAACAATCATTTCCGGAGATCACCCCCTGCTTTTTTTTTTTTTTAAAGTAACGTAACAGTATCATTAAAAAACCAGAAGCCTGCTTGTTGCCAGCGATTCAGCATTCTCACAATTAAAGCAACTTGACAAAATATTCCTGCTTTATTGGAAGGAACTTTTTTTTTTTAAGCAATGTTTATTATTGACGTGCAATTATAGTTCGTCGTTTTGCAGGGTGCCAGAAAGGAAAGTAAACT
Organism: Ahaetulla prasina; assembly: GCF_028640845.1. Lineage (NCBI taxonomy): Eukaryota > Metazoa > Chordata > Lepidosauria > Squamata > Colubridae > Ahaetulla > Ahaetulla prasina. The sequence continues at coordinate 7,304,626 of NC_080549.1, read as the reverse complement.
TAAAACCTGCCCATAAATGTTTTCCACACGCTTGTTTTCCACGCTTTTCCTGGCCTGGTTGTTTATGGAGGCATTAATTTGTGCAAATGGAAACTGTCGTAAGGGGAGGAAAGCGTGCGTAGGATGTGAAGTCCAAGGATTAGAACTAGGAGGGGGGAAAGGAATCAAAACATTTAATGTATTTTTGCTTTTGTTCTTTGGGCCTCAGTCCAATCCTGGATAAAAATAGCCACTCAGCATGATTATTTTGCCAATGAGAATATTTGTAGCGCGAAGTTGGTGCTCACTGAGCTTGGTTGTTTTCTTGCAGACGTTTCCTTACCCAACTAGGTAACAGCATCAGCGCTAGAAGGAAGTGGGGTGTGTGGAATGGAAGAAGATTGTGGGGTTCTTGGTGCTCTCTGAGCTTGGTTGTTTTCTTGCAGACGTTTCATTACCCAAATAGGGAACAGCATCAGCGCTAGAAGGAAGTGAGGTGTGTGGAATGGAAAAGGAGGACTCTGGGGCCTTTGGTGGTCTCCAAGCTTGGTTTTCTTGGCAGACTTTTCATTACCCAATTAGATTACAACTTCAGTCGCTCAATGAATGGTTATACAGCAAGGACTGCCTGAAAATGGGTGTCCTGAACCATCAAGATTGTCTATTTCTGTCCTAAACATTATTTTAATGGCGTTAAGTGAAAATAGCTTGGTGGAAAAGAAAGCCTTGTTCCGATAGATTTTGCATTCAAAGGAATCTTGTTTGTCTGAAGCCCACCCCACTGCTAAGATGTATTTGACAAATACCCATGACAGCAATTTTTCTAGGGCAGCTATGGACTGGCAACGGAGTTGGACAGCAATGAGGCTGAGGTGAGGCCAGGGCCATCGGGGAGTGAGGTGCAGACTCCAGAGCCTCCAGAGGCGGACAGTAGTGAGGTAGAGGAACAGTAGGAGCCTGTTCCTAATGCACGCATGAGAAGAGCTGCCAGAAGGCAAGAGCAGTTCAAGCAAAGAGGACAACTCAGGAGTAGGGCCAAGAGATGATTGGCTCCTCCCATAAGGCTTAAAACAGACCAGCAACAGTGTTTCAGCTTTGCTGGAAAATGTTGTAGCTGTATCTTCTGCTTCATCTACATCTTTTGTTTTTGTGGCTTCTGGACGTTTGCCAGGAAGGGCCTTTGCCTAATTGGAGTAAGGTTTATGAGATAACTGAGGGAATTTGTTTTACTTTGAGTTGAAAGATGCTGGGAATGAAGTAATTCCCAGCTGTTTGAATAAAGTTTGCTTTTCCAGGGACTTGTTTATTACTACCTACTTGGGCCTGGGTCACACCACCACCTTCTACAGTTCTCAGCAGAAACACTCACAGTTATTGGAACTAGGGACGCGATAGCAGTGTTTCAGTATATGAGGGGCTGTTGCAGAGAAGATGGGGTCCCACTCATTCTCCAAAGCACCCGAAGGTAGGAAGTCATGGATGGAAGCTAATCAAAGAGAGATCCAACCTCGAATTAAGGAGAAATTTTCTGTCTGTGAAAGTAATTCATCAGTGGCATGGTTCGCCTTCCGAAGTTGTAGGTGGCTCCATCACTGGAGGTTCTTAACAAGAAGACTGGACAGCCAATTGTCTGGAGTGGTCCAGGCCTGGTCTCCTGCTTGAAGCAGGGGGTTGGACTAGAAGACCTTCAAAGTCCCTTCCGACTCTTATTCTGTAATTTGGTTGTTGGCAAAGGGTCTTGCCAAAAACAATCTCAACTCCAAGAAAAAAAGTGTGTGTTGTGTGGGGGGGAAACAGTGTTAATGATTAAATTTTATGGGAATGTGTCCACTGCATACATACACCTGTGTCAAAAAGTTTCAGATCGGGTCTTCAAATAAATCAGTTCTGTCTAAAAAGCCTAAATTGTCCACTTGTTACTTAGTATACAAGGGTGACTCAGTGGCTAAGACACAGAGCTTGTCAATTGAAAGGTCAGCGGTTCGATTGCCTAGTGCTGTGTAACAGAGTGAGCTCCTGTTCCTTGTCCCAGCTTCGGCCAACCTAGCAGTTTGAAAGCATGTAAAAAATGCAAGTAGAAAAATAGGGACCACCTTTGGTGGGAAGGTAACAGCGTTCCATGCACTTTTGGCTTTTAATCATGCCGGCCACATGACCACGGAGACGTCTTTGGACAATGCTGGCTCTTTGGCTTTGAAATGGAAATGAGCACCGCCCCCTAGAGTCGGAAACGACTAGCACATGTGCAAGGGGAACCTTTACCTTTACTGAGTGTATTAAATATATACATGGAGACAGAACGGGGAGGAGACAGACTTTTTCCAACAGAAGAAATAGTTAAGACCAATCATATCGCATAACATCTCTACTTTAAATTATTAACCCAATTAGTGCTTTATTCACATTTTAAAAACTTGTACAATTTATTACAAATATAAAACAGTGCAGTTTTCCATACATTATCCCAATTCTGAGACAAACACTTAAAAGACATGGAAAAAGCTTTAATTCTTATAAACATAACATTTTTTTATACCATTCACACTCTTTTCATTTTCTTCCTCTACCTTTTGATTCAAAAAGATCAAACTTACAACATACTGTAGGTTTATTTTTATTCAAAAAGTTACTTGTCTCAAGACATAAATACAAATCAGAAAACAGTACAATTAGGACGATAGAATGTGGAGGACAACAGGTTAAGGTAAATATATAAAACATTTTTAGTCTGAAAACGTAAAGCTGTAAGAACTGCTTTCACAAAGAAACACTCCTTCAAGAGTAAGAAAAAAAAAATCAACAAAATCATATATACAGTCCTCTCAGCAGTTCTATTTAAACACAGTGGTGTAAAGGAGAAAAAAAAAGAAAGAAATATAGGCAGTATTTTAGACATGTGAATATTTATGCAAAATGAGAGTTATGCGAAACTGGCTCTGTGTATTACATCATGATTTTCAAAATAATTACGTTATCAGGATCCTTTAGAGAATCTATGGTTTATGGCTACCACAGCCCAAGCTTTGATTATTTTTTTTTCTTTTTGTCTAAGAGGTTCTTCTAATTGCTTATTTGAGGAAATTATCATATTGCAAGCATATTAAGGCGCATGGAATGATTAGAAATAATATACCTCAAGAACTGAGAGACAACTGACAAAAATATACATTTGTGTTATAAGTTAATATTTCCTTTAAATGTCGTCTAGCTGCCTAAGCATGGCAAAAATGAATTACGTTGAAATGACATAAATCCATGGGTTTTAATTTTTTTTTTTTAATTTAACTGTGGGGGGAAAAAAGCAATGAAATTTATTTAAAGCTTAGCTTTCAAAGAATATGATGGGATACTGATGAAGTTCTATCACCCAATTCAATTTACATACAGAAGAAATGTCCTGTAACCTGTTAGAAGTATCATTAACCTGAAGACTGCTTGCAAAGACAGAGATAGATAAAACAATATAAAATACAAATTTAAAAATCATTTTAAAGCATGAATTCTCACGCTTAAATCTATTTTTTAAACATTGTTAAACTTTCAATATATTTCTGAAACCTCATAATTTTTAAGTTGGAATTTAAAAGTAAGAAAAAACTAAAACTGCGCAATTATAAAATCAGCACCAATTTTTTATATATATATATATATATTTATACTTTTTTATTTAAAATTTAGACCCCTATTCCCACACTCTAATAAGCTGTATATTTTTGTTTAGAATTTTTTTTTCTGCAAACATACTACAATAAGCTTCTTTATTTGGAGACAAAATACAGTGGCACTACTGGAAGGAATCTCACAATATTACATTTGCTTTTCTTAAAGGACAAGCAAACTCTTAGGGTTAGAGATGGGTAAGCTGAAATGATATCAGTGCTTTCTGGCAGTTTATGATTCTTGGATATTTCATGAATATGTAACAAGGAAGCCTTGGCGTGTGTTGTTTGTTTTTTTCTTTTTAATATTCTATAATAATTTCTGAATTAAAAAAAAAATCACTCGTAGTTTATTTCCATGATTATCACAACCAAAGTAAAGTTTCTGTTGACCAGAATTTAAACATCACATCAAAAAATGCTTTTCTTTCATCTAATTACACAGATTTCCAAACTTCAAAATCAAATCGTCCCGTTTTATTTTCACCTGATGCTTTCAATGATAATCTAGAAAAAAATATATATAATTGCTTGAGTATGTTCAACAGATGACAGAAGTGTGTACACTAAGCACCTCTTTGATGCTAGGATTATTTTTTTTTAAGTGATATTTATACTATGAGTTGGAAATAAACTAAACATTGTATAAATAAAATACTGGTTTCCCAACAGAAACAAATAGCTTATCCTCAAGTTGTTTACTTGTCCTTTATTGTTTCAGGCAAAGAAAACTGCCCCTTCAATGTACTGGATCTTGTAAGCAGATCAATTCTCCTTAGAGAAAAAAATCTTGCTCAGAATATCACTGTTATCTACACTTTTTAAATTTAAAAATCTCCTCTTCCACAGTAGAAAATGACTTTACCACGGAGTTATTTGCTGAACTAGTATTAAAACATTGATACCCCGAGAACCTAGAAGAAAAGAGGAAAAGATTAAACTGTTAAGTTTTTTGTCAAAGAGCAAACATACTTTTAGAACGTGCACAAAGTACCATATTTTTCGGACTATAGGATGTACTTTTTTTGTCTCCCAAAAGGGACCAAAAATGTCTGTGCATCTTATAGACTGAATATTGCCAAAGCCCCACCCGCCAGCCATTTTTTTTTTTTTTGCCTCCACATGCTCTGTTTTCGGGGCTTTTTTTCAGTCTTTTTCAGGCCTTTTTTTGGCCCATTTGGGGGGCTTTTTGGGGGGGGGCGTTTGGAGGCTTTTTTTGACCTGTTTTTTTGGAAAAAAAATGGGCCACAAAAAGCCTCAAAAATGGGCTGAAAAAAGCCCCGGAAACAGGCCAGAAAAAGACTGGAAAAGGCCCAGAAAAAGGTAGGCCAAAAACTTTTTGTTGTTGTTGTTTTCCTCTTCTAAATTTAGGTGCGTCTTATAGTCTGAAAAATACGGTATTTATCATTCAAATATTTATCATTTCAAAGAAAAATCAGTGATGGAAGCTAAAACCTTCCAAATTGTCCCTGTTTCTTCCCAGACCATGTTAATTCTACCATTCTAAAAGACAGTTTTAAATCCAGGTCGTCATTATTTTGAAAGACCTTCAGAACATGGCTATTATTTAAGCTTCGTTCTGATTTTTTAAAAAACAACAACAACAACAACCCCAACACTTGTAACAACAGAAGAAGATGATGTACAAGACTTTGTTGCTCAATCATGTTTAACATGTGCTGCCCTCATGTGGTGGCATCTAGGGACACTACACTATATATATATACATATATATACACATATACATATACATATACATACATACATACATACATATATATATTTCTAATTTATGCACAGAATTTCTTTCTTCCATATTGTATCATATGAGGAACCCGAGGAAGTTTTGAAAAGGCTTCAAGTAAAGTTACATGGAAATTGATCCCATTTGTGATTATGATTTTCCCCTCCGTTCTCGTTTGGCGGTAAGCAACCTGCAACTGCCAGAATTTCAAGGCAAAGAGGGATTTTCCCAACCTTTCCCATAGTACAGGTGGTCCTTGATTCATTTCCATTTGTTTAGTGACTGCTCGAAAGTTACAACAGCACTAAAAAGTGACTTACGGCCGGCCCTGGATTAAGTGATTTGCTTAACAACCATGGGAAGGAAGGAAGGAAGGAAGGAAGGAAGGAAGGAAGGAAGGAAGGAAGGAAGGAAGGAAGGAAGGAAGGAAGGAAGGAAGATGGGAATGAGAAGGAGGAAAGGAAGGGAGGAGGGAGGAGAATGAGAATGAGGAAGGAAATGAGAATGAGGAAGGAATGGAGGGAGGGGAGGAAGGAAGGGCTCACTTATAATAGCAATGGAAATTCTGGTCGCAACTGTGGTTTTAAGTCAAGGATTACCTATATCTGACATCCACTCAAATATGAACAGAACAAACCTTGTGGGTTTTTTTGATGGGGGGAAAAACACATTGACAGCGGAATCAAAGAAATAATAACATGGCCTTTTATTGAAATGCATGTTCCCTAGAGCACGTTTTCAGTGATGCTATAATCTCATGACTATTTTAATTACAGTCTTTGATATGGTAATGTTATGCTAAGGTAGTCATCAAAGTTTGTGGCCATGATGAGTCTCCCTGGACTCTGGGGAAAGACTGCAAAGGAATCCCTCTCCTGTCATCATCATCGATTCCCTCCCTAATCTCAGAAGAAAGATGAAGGATCTGCCCATTTTCAGCTGCAGAGATAATTCAGAATTATTCGTAAGGATTCTGAACCATGCCAGCCACCCTAGCAGGGCCTAACCTCCCACCCCACGTCCGATTCTCCATCGAGGAAAAAAAAAGAAACCACAATTCACCCAAGCTTGTCACATCCTACTTACAGATTCATCCATGATTGATGCAGGGTCAAAGAAATCTGGCTTTAACTCTGTTCTTTCTCTTCTGTTCTTTGATGGTGGCTAAAAGGCAAACCAGGTTATCAGTGTATCGGGTTGATTTAATTGTATTAATTCACCCAGAGTCATTGGAGCTAGGTGTTTCCCTCCAACTCTGACATAAAAGAGGCCAGATTTGCATACATCTATCTAGGAAGAGAAGAGGCTCAGCATTTAAACTAAGACAAATCAACATCTTAAGTGGGAAAAAGCTATTCTAGAATATAGCCAATCTTCTAAAGGAAGGAGAATGGTTTGTTTGTGTGGGCTTTGTGTGTGTGTGCGTGTGGTTTTGTTTTTTTTTTTGCAATAAGGTTTAAGTAACTAATTCTTACTAGGTCTATGTCCATGGTATCAAAGTCCATGCCTTCATTGAGATCCTCGATGCGCCCTTCTGATGACATCATCACATCTTCGACGATGGGCTCTTCGTCGTCCTCCATGAGACTAGTGCCACGTCGACTAAAGAACATTTAAACACAGACATGAGTGTCACTCAGTCACTCAACACATAAAAAACTGCCAACCCAGTATAGAAAAATCTTATCATGAAAATAGCGTTAACGTTTGTTAGGAGACTCAGCCCCACTTTTCAGACGAGGGTTTAAAAACACTCCTTCGCTTGATGACTTCGAGCAGGCTGTTTTGGCCTCATCCAAGGTTTCAAAACCCTTCCGATAAAAATCAGAATAAACAACCTTACGAGCCTCCTTGGACTCTCAAATGTTCTGGACACCTCTGCAGCAAACCCCTGAGGAGTTTATTTTCCATGTTAGTCAAATAATCTTCAGTATTGTTCAATATTTATTGGAGCGCAACTAAAAAAAAATTTCATTTCTCCTCTTCTTGGTAACTATACATAGCGATAGCACTTAGACTTAAATACCACTTCATAGTGCTTTTACAGCCCTCTCAAAGGGGTTAACAGAGTCAGCCTCTTGCCCCCAACAACCTGGGTCCTCATTTTACCGACCTTGGAAGGATGGAAGGCTGAGTCAACCTTGAGCCTGGTGAGATTTGAACTGCTGAACTTCAGTCAACTGAAGTAGTCTGCAGTAACTGCACTCTGACCAGTGCGCCACCTCGGCTCATAGATTGGTGATCTTTTTCTGAAGCATCAATAATGCAGTTCTACTTCCTATCCAGAAAACTTCTGAGGGAAAAGTTTAATGCTTCTAAGACTTTTACCCTCTGCATAAAATTGTTTGCAACCCAATTTCTAACTATCGGTGCGCAAGTGCGCAAACCAGCGCCCAGCTTGGGACAACGGCCGTTGTGTGTACTCACATGGCGTGCTGCAAGTTGGTTCTCAGCTTCACGTAGTTCATAGCTGCCCTCTCTTGCTGCTGCCTGGCTGCTTCCTCCTGCTGTCTTTGAGCTAGCATCCATGTTACCTGCGTGCTGGAAGGAATAACACCTTTCTTTAAAAAAACAAAAAACAAAACAAAAAAGGGGGACAGGTGTGGTATTTGAGCAGGGGCTAAGGCCCAATTAAAAGCAAGCATATACTTGTAGTCGATGGGCGGCTGATGGTGCTCGGCTTGCATGGGGTAGACGCCCATGTAGCTCTCTTCCGGTCGCAACCTTTTGGGCTCCCTCATGATGGTGGAAGTGAGCTGCGGCGTCTGTAACATGATGGGCGTGTGCAGGGTCTGCTCCCTGTTCAGCCACAGGCTGTCGCTGCTGCTGCTCTCCTCAGCTGCAAAGACAAAAGCAGCAGCTCTGCATCAGTTCAGAATCCGTGTGCTCCTCGGACAGTATCTGTCGTCCCTGGGAGCTCCTTGGTGCTCTCTGGAGCTTGGTGGCTTTCTTGCAGACATTTTATTGCCAAACTAGGTATCGTCAGCAGTGCTATAGCCTAGCTGTCAACTTTGAATCGAACCTACTTGGCAGAAGCCTTTTTTTCCCCCCTCTGTTGTCACACAGAGTGGGGGAGGAGGAAGGAGGATGAAATACGTTGCTAGACAAAACACAGAACTTTCTCGTGGGAACCAAGGTCATCTCTACTGGTGGTGGATAGGGACAGGGAAGTGTGTCTGGAGAGCCCACCAATTAACCTAATTGGCCAACGTGAACTGTGACTTTCCTATTTTAATTATATTGAAACCACAGGAAACATTAAGAGATGGTTGTCCATTTGATTGTGCCAATATGATGTACCCAAGAAAGAAGTTCTTAGAGGAAGAAATAGTCCTTAGCCTCAGAGCTCTGTTTGCTTGGTTAGTCGGGATCATGACACTAGTCTTCAAATAAGCTGTGGATGCCGTTGCTTACAAAGGATGGTCTACAACATCTGTCTGATTGTAACTGGGATGTAATCTTGATTAGCGTTAATCTTAAATTTTCCTAATGTGAATGCAAACCAGAAGGCACCACTCTGATGGGAAACAAACCAAGGCGGCTCTGGATCTATGGCACAATGTAGAGGCTATAAATACAGATAGGCCTCTACTTACAACCACGACTGAGCCCCAAATTCCCACTGCCAAGCAAGGTGGCTAACAAAGTGAGCCGTGTCTCATTTTACAAACTTTTTCCCGCCACAAGTGTTAAGCTAATCCCTGCAGTTGTAAAGTGAACCATGAGGTTATTAAGTGACTCTGGCTTCCCCAATTGACTTTGCTTGCCAGAAGCCGGCTGGGAGGTTATAAAAGGTGACCACTGGACAGTGAAACTGTCATAAAATACATGCCGGTTGCCAAGTGTCTGAATTTTGATCATTTGATCCTGAAGATGCTGCAACGTAAGTGTGAAGAACAGTCACAAGTCACTTTTTTTCAGTGCTGTTGTAACTTTGAATGGCCACTAAATAAATGGTTGTAAGTGGAGGACTACCACTGTATAGACTCTATACACCAAGGAAAGCCACAATAAATAACTGCAAACCTTCAGGGAGTTTCCGCTTCCCTGTTGCTGGTTTTGTCTTCTTGTTCCTTACTGTCGACCCTCGATTACTAATCCCACTGATGACTGACATTGTGTCGTCATCACCCCCAGCTAGCAAAGAATTCCTGTAAGACATGAGTGGAAGCCACACATCTTCTCTTCGAAGAGACATCTGAAAGGTCATGAACTTCTCCAGGTAAGCGTACCTTCAAAAGAAAGGAGGAGAAAGGGATTACTAGAAATACCTCCTGGATTGTCTTTTAAGTTCATGAATGCATTATTAAAGGTAGTCACTGCTGCTGTTCAAAATTCTAATGTAGAAGAGCTAATGGGTGATCTGTATGGTCGCCCATTTGCTGATAATAGATTTTTGTCACCATAAACAACATGTATCAACTAATCTTTTTTATTTCCTCTCTACTAAGAAAATTACAAAAACCTGGAAAACCTGGAACACAATTAGGTAAAAGAATAGATTTTTTACAACTGCAATGAACCAGAAGCAATATTTTCTTCTTCCTCCCAGTTCCTAACAGAAATTTGTGTTCTTCCATATCTTGAAAATCAGCAAGTAGCTTAGTTGCCCAGCCTGTTTTAAAACCAGTTTCATTGAAAATAAAAATCCCTTAACTAAGCTTCTAAAACACTGTGAAAATAGCCATAAAATACTTACACTGTTTTTTTGTCTTGCCTGAGAAGTTTGGAAGAGAATTCGCTCAATATATCAAGAAATGCCAAATTTAAAGGTGGATGGCTTTCTCCTTGTGGGTTAGGCTCTTTAAAAGCAAACTCTATCCCATCTCTGAAAAAAAATAATAATTCAAATGAGCATCGCTAAGAGTATTTTTATTGTGCTTTCCTGGCACAAAAGAGCTCAACATCAAACCCTGAATATTTCAAAAGAACAAACAGTATCACATTTCAATCAGTGCTGCTATATTTAAGACATACGGAGTAAATTATATGCCTCTTACAAGTGAGAAATTTATTTGGGGTCAAAGCCAGACTTAGTCATAGCCAGAGGAGATGCAGTTCTTGAACATATGACCAATTTAAATCTCAGAGATGTGCATGAAGTTAAAAAAAAGTGTTTTGCGCAAATCCCAAATGCATCACATTCTGGAAACCGTGCCAAACCACACCAGCTGAGTTGTGGTTCAGTGGAAACAAAACCCAGCGGGAACCAAAAGTGCTTGTTTGTCACCTCCTCAGCACCTCCCAGCGTGGCACATCCCATCAGCTCCCCTGGGGGCCTGTTTCCCTCTGCTCAGAAATCACTGCAGTTTCCTTGGCTTTTTCCATTCTTACCCACTTGCTGAAATCTTGTTCCAACCAGAATAACCGTTATTTCTATCCACAGCCCCCAAATTTTCATTTAGACACCAACTACCTGAAACCGGCAGTTTTCTACACAAAACCTTTTTTTTGCATCTAAACCCAATATATTCCGACAGATGCGCTGGTTCTAATTTGTTTTTCTCTAATTTATTATTCTAGCTGGTGCAGATTAACAGGAGCATGTTGGCGTAACCGAGAGAGCTGGTTGAGTTTGCACACAAAATGTGTCTGGATATCCTCATTATTAGCAGGAATAGCGTGTGTGGCCAGTAATCTAGAACAGCCTTTATCTTACTAAAAACACTATATAAAGGCTTAACTTAATAGAGCAGCAAAGAAACCTAGTAAAATCACATCCGGACAAAATCACAACAAGAACCAGAAACCAACACCAAGGGCTTCTGGTGGCTCAACAGACTAATGCAGTCTGTTATTAACAGCAGCTGCTTGCAATTACTTCAGCTTCAAGTCCCACCAGGCCCAAGGTTGACTCAGCCTTCCATCCTTTATAAGGTAGGTAAAATGAGGACCCAGATTGTTGGGGGCAATAAGTTGACTTTGTATATAATATACAAATGGATGAAGACTATTGCTTGACATAGTGTAAGCCGCCCTGAGTCTTCGGAGAAGGGCGGGATATAAATGCCAAAAAAAAAAAAAAACCCCACAAAAAAACACACAAAAAAACATCTATGGCCCTGTTGGCAACCACTTATTTCTTTAATATTTATTACCAATGTTTTCTCCTCTTCCCATTCTGACTACAGTATAGGAAATATCAGGTATGGTGAACAGTGTTAAGTGTAAGATATATTTAACTATCTTACTTATTTCATGTCTTATCAATTTTGCTTATGGGGGGGGCTCTTTTCATCTGATGGTGACAAGGCAAAGGATAGAGGGAAGTTCAATTCTTGTGTTGTGGCTCCCCAGCAGATCTGGCAGCAGATTCGGACAGTGAGGAGGTTGGGGAGGAACATGGGCCAGTCCTGGAGTCTGGGGAAGGCTTTGATGAGGGCTCTGTGTCAGAGGCAGAGAGGGGGCCAGGGCCATATGCCAGTTATCAGCTGCCTTTGGAGTCAGACATCAGTGAGGTAGACGAACTGCTGGAGCCTGTTCCCAGTGTGCACATGCTCAGAGTTGCCAGATAAAGGGAACAGCTAAAGAACAAGGGTTGACTTGGAGGTAAGGCCACAGGTGGATGATGAATGGCCCCTCCCAGAGGGAATAAAAGAGAAGCGAAAGGGGAGTGGAGTTTGCAGAAGACAATTAGTTCATTACTGCATTCTTGCCAATTATTGCTGCGTCCGAAAGATATCGGCCTGGCCACTCGGTAATTGTGAACTATCTTGAAAGACTGTGGGAAAGGAAAGACTTTGCTGGAGAGGAATTCACTGTAAATTAAACAAAAGGGGTTTATAGGGATGAGAACTCTGCTTCGTGCTGCTGGGAAAGCCTAGGTCAGAACATCTTCGCAAAGTAAAGAAAAAGTCAATCATTACTTGTGTAACATAGCAATGGCTTCTCTTGTTTTCAGCTGATCGAGTCCAAACGTTAAAGCGAAACGCCGAGCCAGTTCCTTAATCCCACTGAAAGACGGCGATGATCTATCAAAATTATACCCATTTTCTTGGATCATCTCATTGAAAAGCTGTGTAAACAAAATATTTTTTTCCAGGTCATAATACAACTCATGTGTTACTGAACAGCATTGTTTCAGGAGTATTTTAATGCACTCTCTCTTTTTCTCTCCTAACATTATTAAACGCCTACAAAAAAACTGGGCTTCAAACAATGTTTTATCTAAACCTTTCAGTATTATATTTGGCTTACATTTCAGCAAATATGCAGGAATGAAAATAGGTTTAAAGACTACTTTATAAAAACACAACTATAAAGTTTACTGAATCCTCTACAAGCTGACCTCCTGCACTTAATGGCAAGAAATAAATCAATGAAATGTTTCAATCTAGTTTTTCTGGTTCACCAGAATACAAAAGTTCTCCATGGGTGGTCTGTTTACTACTCCCTCACAATAAAAGAGGCAGGATTGGAATAGGAAACTCTATGGGTGATTCATCTTGTTCCCCCCCACACACACACACACATTCTTTTGGATAATTTGGGGGTGATATGTCACCCTGCTTTACAGTGGTACCCAAGATCCCAAAACAGCTCATGTCCAATTGAGCTGTTCAAACGAGTGAAGAATCTCTTAATTATTTCATTAGATGTAATCTCATTGCTTCAGAAATTCTACACTTTTTAAACAATTTGAAATTGTTTAAAAATAATTGAAGAGATTCTTCAAACATTTGAGCAGCTCAACTGGACATTGAACTGTTCAAATGTGGGAAGAATCTCTTACTTATTTCATTAAAAGTTAAGTTGATTGCTTCAGAAATTCTACTATTTGAAATTGAAACTTGCCTAACATGCAGAATACTATTTTAATTATATTAGAGGTTTTTCTATGCACTTTTGCTTATTTTTATCACTGTTAATAAAACTTGTCCAACAGGATTACATATAGTGTTAATATTGACTCTTTTTAGTTTTTTTAAAAAAAAAACAAGGCTTGCTTTAACCAATAACCAGTATAGGTATGTGGAAAGCAAAAACATACCTGCTGTAAACTGAGAATCAATGTCTTTGCACACTGAATTTTATCTATTTGCCTCGTTTTACTCATTGTTTCTTTGATGATATCTCCGTAGTCATTGTAATACTATAAGGATAAAAATACAGATAGTTTCAACTTCCATTACAATAAAAATATTCCTCTGTGAGTGCCATGAAAAAATGTTGGGAGGCGAAGAGCAGAACTAAAAGTAGTTTCATTTCAAACTGAAGGAACTACAAGTAACATGCTTTAAATATATGTTCATTTAATTTCTGCTTTTAGCCAAGGCAACGAGAGTTATCCAGAAGGACTCCCTTAATAATGAAGAAAGAAACCTCCAGAGATTTAATACAACCACATTCATTCCATATTTTTATATGAGAATCTCAGATTCCTTTCCCTGTAGGCTTCCATTACCTTCATATATTGCTTAAAAATATCTGCAGCAGTGTTCATTTCCACCACGGTATATACAATAAGTTTACAAAAAGCCGCAAGCAAATTTCTTCTCTTGTGCAAAGCTTCTATCTTACTGGCTTCGTCATCCTGCTGTCCATCTTTTAACAAAATGAAAAAGAAAAAGAAAAAAAATGTACATGAGCATTCATTCAGGAACAGGCATTTAGATAGGGCTGCGGTATCAGCTGCATCTTTATAACCTGGTTTTGCCCTGCAGAATTCTAACGAGGTGACAGTTCATAGCAAGAGAAAGAATATCATGCTTTGTTAGCTACCAAAACCAGACCGAAAGATTTATTTAAAGTGGTACAGTCCCCATTAGTATTACGTTGAAATGAACCACTTAAAAAAAGCCTTTATATATGTTTCTGAGTTCCAAAATTAACAGAGCCTTTAAAAAGATAACCTAAATTCTTAGAGGAGCTGCTAAGTTTTAAAGCTTGTTTTCAGACCTTCCAGTGATGGAATTTTAAGGCAGTTCAGACAACAGCTCACCAAGCACGCATTATAAAAATTCAGAGTGCACCAAGGACTCCACATCAGAAAAAAGTAGCTACAGCTTCAAGTGCAAAGTGCCCCAAGATAAGATGAAAACAGAGCTCCAGGGCTCTCAGCTTTGCATATGAGAAACACATAATTCCAGGGGTGTTTTTTTCAAGAGGCAACTGGACTTTCTGTTTTCTTTGAAGACGTTTCACTTCTCATCCAAGAAGCTTCTTCAGCTCTGACTGGATGGTGGAATCCTTCCAATCCCCACCATCCAGTCACAGCTGAAGAAACTTCTTGGATGAGAAGCAAAACATACCTGCTGTAAACTGAGAATCAATGTCTTTGCACACTGAATTTTATCTATTTGCCTCGTTTTACTCATTGTTTCTTTGATGATATCTCCGTAGTCATTGTAATACTATAAGGATAAAAATACAGATAGTTTCAACTTCCATTACAATAAAAATATTCCTCTGTGAGTGCCATGAAAAAATGTTGGGAGGCGAAGAGCAGAACTAAAAGTAGTTTCATTTCAAACTGAAGGAACTACAAGTAACATGCTTTAAATATATGTTCATTTAATTTCTGCTTTTAGCCAAGGCAACGAGTTATCCAGAAGGACTCCCTTAATAATGAAGAAAGAAACCTCCAGAGATTTAATACAACCACATTCATTCCGTATTTTTATATGAGAATCTCAGAATCCTTTCCCTGTAGGCTTCCATTACCTTCATATATTGCTTAAAAATATCTGCAGCAGTGTTCATTTCCACCACGGTATATACAATAAGTTTACAAAAAGCCGCAAGCAAATTTCTTCTCTTGTGCAAAGCTTCTATCTTACTGGCTTCGTCATCCTGCTGTCCATCTTTTAACAAAATGAAAAAGAAAAAGAAAAAAAATGTACATGAGCATTCATTCAGGAACAGGCATTTAGATAGGGCTGCGGTATCAGCTGCATCTTTATAACCTGGTTTTGCCCTGCAGAATTCTAACGAGGTGACAGTTCATAGCACGAGAAAGAATATCATGCTTTGTTAGCTACCAAAACCAGACCGAAAGATTTATTTAAAGTGGTACAGTCCCCATTAGTATTACGTTGAAATGAACCACTTAAAAAAAGCCTTTATATATGTTTCTGAGTTCCAAAATTAACAGAGCCTTTAAAAAGATAACCTAAATTCTTAGAGGAGCTGCTAAGTTTTAAAGCTTGTTTTCAGACCTTCCAGTGATGGAATTTTAAGGCAGTTCAGACAACAGCTCACCAAGCACGCATTATAAAAATTCAGAGTGCACCAAGGACTCCACATCAGAAAAAAGTAGCTACAGCTTCAAGTGCAAAGTGCCCCAAGATAAGATGAAAACAGAGCTCCAGGGCTCTCAGCTTTGCATATGAGAAACACATAATTCCAGGGGTGTTTTTTTCAAGAGGCAACTGGACTTTCTGTTTTTTCTTTGAAGACGTTTCACTTCTCATCCAAGAAGCTTCTTCAGCTCTGACTGGATGGTGGAATCCTTCCAATCCCCACCATCCAGTCACAGCTGAAGAAACTTCTTGGATGAGAAGCGAAACATTTTCAAAGAAAAACCAGAAAGTCCAGTTGCCTCTTGAAAAAAAAGCACCTTTGGGACAACCATGACCTGGATGACTGAGAATCTCCATAAACACATATTTCCAGACTTTCTAATAGGGAAGAAAAAAAAAAAACCTCAGCAGGACAAGTAAGGCTGAGCAAGTTGTATCTCTACATCTCAAAGCGGAGAGGATTAAAGTCCTACCGTTTTGTAACTGAGCACCTTCCCTTGGAGACCAACTAAGCACTCTATGGAGACCAAGATCTAACCCTACAATTCCTGTTGTAACCTCTGTATCTGGCTAAGTAAAAAAAAATAAGTACAATTGAGGGAGAAAAAGAGAAGTGAGAACCTGTTTCTACCAAAAAGAAATCATAAGAGACACATTTCCGCAGCCCATACCTGCACTGTTGCTATCATCGTCTTGGTCAATAAAGACATGATCAAGAATAAAACTCAGGAGTTCAGACTGTAAGGAAGAATCAGGAGTGTAAACTAATGGCTCTAACATGTCACGTCCCCCTGACATGATCTGATGGCTGAAGATCATTAACACGTCACACAAAATAGTGAAGGCCTGCAAGGGAAGGAATGATAGGCGTTGTTTAAAAAAAGGAAGAAAGAAAGAAAAACACAAAACTTTTATCACAAGTCAAGCCTCTAGAAAGCTAGGCCCTTAGAACAGTGGTTCTCAACCTCTGGTCCACGGATACCTGGGAGGGCGTGATGTCATCACCGAGGGTCTGTGGAGGCTTGAAGAAATGTTATGATTGAAATCTTGTGTTAAGTCTTGGGGGTCCGTGGTGAAGAAGAGGTTGAGAACCACTGCCTTAGAAAATTGCCCCAAGGTGTTTTTTTCGAGAGGCAACTGGACTTTCTGGTTTTTCTTAGGCTGGGAGACTAAGAGATAAGAAGAACAGTTGCAGGAATTGGGTATGTCTAGAAGGAATTGGGGTGACATGATAGCAGTATTCCAATATTTGAGGGGCTGCCACAAAGAACGGTGTGTGTGTGTGTGTGTGTGTGTGTGTGTCAAGCTATTCTCCAAAGTGCCTGAAGTCAAGTCAAGAACCAGTGGATGGAAACTAATCAAAGAAAGAACCAATTAAATTTCGTAATGGTGAGAACAATCAACCAGTGGAATGCCATTCCCCACCATCCAGTCAGAGCTGAAGAAGCTTCTTGGAGAAGTGAAATGTCTTCAAAGAAAAACCAGAAAGTCCAGTTGCGTCTTGGAAAAAAAAGCACCTTTGGAGCAACCATGACCTGGATGACTGAGAATCTCCATAGACACTTAGAAAATCGTGTTAACATACCCGACTACATTTTTTAAAGTATTGTCTCAATACAAAACTGTCTCATTGAATAGAAGTCCATTCAAAACCATTATTTGGAACTAACAGATATATTATTCATTCTTACAGCAATATATTTTCTTGTATTTATTGTGTACTTTTACCTTAGCTGTACTGACTGCGTTAGTAATGAAATTATACTATCTTTTATACAAATATATGACTTGGCACCTTCTTAGGTTTTGCCCTTTCAAAAAGTATACAGACCTCTCCTTCTGTTTCAATACAGTTGGCAGGGCAAAATTTAAAATCAAACAAAGAGCTTCAGGTCTGTTTCATTAACCAGGGCACACAAATAATGCTGCACTTTCCTACACACAACTGTTAAGGCCAATGAAAAATGATTTCTGCATTAAAAGCGTCTAATGGTCAGATATTAAAATCCGTGACTAACCTGTTCTTTAACAGCAGTATTTACATTGGTAAGGTAGTGCTGACAGATTTGACAAAAAACTCTCATCTGTTTCTTTAAGCGTAGAAGGTCGTCCTTAGAAATGAAAAGAATATTAAAACAGTGAGCATGTTTATTTTGAAGCATACTTGCACGATGAATAGAAGTGAGCTTTTTTTAAAAAAAAAAAAGAAAAAAGAAAAGAAAAGGGAGAACTTTTTCTACAGAGGGGAACAGTAATGTAAAACTTCCCGTAACAATTCAGGTCGTTCTATCGTTCACTGGCCCTACTTCTGCAAATCAGAAAACAGATCCTACCTTCTTTCTATCCCTCTTCTTACTGCAAAGAGGAAATAACTTTCATATTACTCCAAGGTCAGCTATTTTTACCAAGTGTACTTCAAATGGAGTTTTTACCCCAAAGTACCGTATATTTTGGAGTATAAGACGCACATCCCCCCCTCCCCAAAGTGGGTGAAATTTTAGGTGTGTCTTATAGACCGAATACGGGTGGTTTGGGGCTCCCAAGCCCTCCGCGCGTTATGTTTTCGCCCTCCCCGGCCCCCAGAAGCACTCTGCACAAAATGGGCACCTTTTTTTGTGAAAACGGGTGTGTTTTTTGTGAAAACAAGACATGCAGAGCACTGTAGAGTGCTTCTGGGGACCTGGGAGGGCGAAAACATGACGCGCAGAGGCCAAAAATTATTTTTTTTTCTTGTTTTCCTCCTGTAAATTTAGGTGCGTCTTAATAGTCCGAAAAATACGGCTAAGTATAGCTGAGTGTGCATGCGCACACTCTTGCACACACACACACATATATACAAAGACAGGATTTAAAGATATTGTCAGCTTCCCAAGAAGGAACCTTAAAAGTTTGTATAATGGCCCATCATACTTGGTTTTGTACAGAAAGTCCTCAACTTACAACCATTTGTTGAGTGACAGTTTGAAGTTGTATAGGAAAAAAAAGAGACTTATGAACATTTTTCACACTTACAAACCACTGCAGCATCTGCGCAATCATGTGATAAACATCTGGATAGTTGGCAACTGGCCAGATTCAATGAACAACTGTGTTACTGACTTAACAACTGCAGTCATTCACTTAACAGCTCTGGCAAAAAGCCGTTGCAAAATGGGGCAAAACACACTTAACAACCATCTTGCTTGGCAACAGAAATGTTGGCCTCAACTGTGGTCGTAAGTTGAGGATTACCTGTACTCCCATTCCCACGGACTGAATTTTTTTCCGGTGCTGCCAGCACTCACCTTGGTAGAACTGCTCTCAGCTACTTTTGCTAGCTGCCAGAGGATTACATAGTGAGTACACTGCAGTGCGTGAATAACTATCTGTTTTTCAAAAAAGAAAAGAAAGGAAAAGTTTGAGAGTAAGGTACGATCATTCTCAGCTTACTATTATTTTTTATTATTATTTTATATTGTCCTTTCAAAGGAACAACATCAACAAAATACTAACCTGTTCAGGCATATCTCCATTCTCAATGCCTGTTTTTAGTAACTTGTAGTTACAACTAAACAAGTCCCACCTTGACAGATCATGTGCACTGAAAATAAATAAATAAATAAAAGCATGAAGGCCTCTGATTCACTGTTTCTTCTCACACTATACTGAACTGATAGCACAAGCAGTGACTGTTGTCATCGAACAACTGAATGACTACCCTTTGTAACCGGGTTCTGTTACATGCTATTGTCAAAAGAATTCCAATGTAAGCACAAAGCCCCAATCCGTGGAGTTGCAAAGCTCTGGCCATTTATTTATTTATTTGATTTTCACCCTGGCTTTAAGGTTGTTTATAATTCAACACACCTAATACTCCTTCCTCTTGTTTTCCCCAAAACAAATAACACTGTAAGGTGAGTTGGTCTGAAAGAGTGGGATTGGCCGAAAGTCACCCAGCCGGCTTTCATGCCTAAGGCAGGACTAGAACTCATGGTCTCCTGGTGAGAGGCCCAAAGTCACCCAGCTGGCTTTCTTGGCTAAGGCGGGACTAGAACTCACTGTCTCCTGGTTCCTAGACCAGGACTTTAACCATTAGCCCCCAGCCTATTTTCTTTTAATACACAGATGTATGTATAAACAATGTTTGTTATTCTGACTAAATAATCTAACTGTATAGAATGCATAGTTGTGTCCTGGTATCATTTTTTCACTTATCTAATATTACTATCAGTACCCATTAAAGGCAGAATAAGGAGAGCGATCTTAGCAAGACATAGCAGAAGACGTTGAAACAAAACTGAAAGTGAGTGGACTCTTTTTCTTAAAAATGTACGTACAATAAAAGAATTCATAAAGCCTCTCATACAGACACGAAATTAAGACCAGCGAAAGGTGGACAAAGCTGTTGCTTTACTTACTTGTGGAAAGCAGTAATTCGCTTTAATGTTGATAAGACCTGATAGGCGTCATCTTCATCAGGTTCTTCTCCCTAGGTTTAAAAAAGTTGGTAGAGTTGCAATTTAGCCAATGATTCCAAGAAGTCAAAGGATGGACCTTCTGCTCTATTTTAATATTAAACCAATATGTGAAGTATATTTATTTGAGAAACATACACAGGCAATCCCTGCTGTTTGTTTGGGCTTTTCAATTTTGTAAAGCGCAATGAAAAGCACGAGGAGATTAAAGGGTAGCTTGAAGAGGGAGACAGTGATACAGAGAGAGAGGGACAGAGAGAGAGAGAGAGACAGACAGACAGACAGAGAGGGAGGGAGGGAGAGAGAGAGAGAGAGAGAGAAAGAGAGAGCGGGAGAGACACAGGACAGGGAGGGAGAGAGAGGGGGAGAGAGACACAGAGAGGGAGAGAGGGAGGGGGGAGAGGGACACACAGAGAGAAAAGATAAATACCTCCTGCAGAAAATCTTCAAGAAGCCGGTTGAATTTATCTGCTAGTTCATCTATGAGCTGGCTTCTTGCAATATCTACTCGGTTAAAGATGGTGAACTCCTCGTTACAGAGGGCGTGGTAAGTTTTAGAACAAGCTTCTAAAACATCAGTATCTGTGTGCTTTTCTACAATATCCCGGATTTGTCGTAATAAGGCATCCAAATGCTAGTAAACAGACAGCAAAAGAAAAAAGAAAAAAAAAAGAATCAACTGACAATTGATTTTTTGATATGTTTGTTCAAATTCCTGTTCGCTCATCGCCATCACAGCCCCTTGTTCCAAAGGAACTGGGTGTAATTGTTACGATAGTATGAACTGTGATTGTTGTGATAGTACAAACTTTAGCTGCAGACCCCGCAGGGACAGGCCAGCCTTGGATCGAAAGATCTGTTCAGTTTTCATCTGGTTCTTTTTACTTGGCTTACCTTTTCTAATCTCCCTGTTGTGTAGATTTCCAAATCAAAATATTGTGGCAACTGTAACAAGTTGGTGACTTTCTCTGCGTCTACAGAATACTGTGGAGATGGATGACAATTAATTAAATCCCAAACATTTCCCCATAAAATCAGCGCCTCACTTTTCACAATTCCAAAGCTTCATTGAGAAATCTAAAATGTTCAGGATTAGACAATGGGGACGCAGAATTAGCCAAACGTTCTTCAGTAAATGTCATTAGAACAAATAACCTGAATGCCTCACCAAGGTTAAGGAAACTTAGCAAAGAGACGGAATCTCAGGAGGAGCTAAAAAAAACCCCCACACTTTTTGAAAACATGGAGAGCTGTCACCAATAATAATTTTATCAAAATAGGCCAATCAACTATTTACTTTGTTATAAGACACCTTCTTATGCAACTGTGACTTAAGCATTGTAGGAGATGAGCAGGTGAAGCCTGAGGGTGGGGTCAAATGCATCATCAGTTTGGAGTCACTGCGCTCCACAAGAGACAGCCGCCATGAATTCCCTTGATTCTTACCTAGGGCCAATTTGTTTTGATCGTTAGTAGATCAAATTCATAAGGTAGCATGAAATAAAACCCATCGTACCTATGAACTCTATTCCAGCCCCTGGTTTCTTGGGTCTGGCAAGCATGCCATCAACATAGAAACAAAAATAAAAATCACACTCACTTTTGCTAAAAGCTGAGGAAGTGCGATAGCAAAAAGCTCTGTGATCTTAGTTCTGTCATCCAACTGGGTTTTTTTCTCCTTTGCCGTAAGTACCTAAGTTTAAAAAAAAAAAAAAAGAGGGTAAGAAAGGTTTGAAGGACTGGTATTATCAGCATCTGTGGGATGCAATCCCAAGATGTGATTCATTAATAGGCACTATCCGGTACATAAGCCAACTTCAACTACATTGCAAGACGGATCCATATTCTCAGCATTAAGAAATTATTTCCAGCGTCCTTCCAAACATGATATTCTGTCATTCTAAAGGAGCTGTTTCAGTCACCATTCAGAGGAATCAAGTTTTGTTTTGTTTTTGTCACTAACATATGCTCAAGAAAGGGAATGCAATAGATGGACGAGCAGCTTTAGAATGATAGTGTTGCAAATAAATTGTTGTAAGGCTTTTTTTAACAGTCACCGGAATTCTGCTTTGTAACACTTTTACCTAAAAATTAGAATTAAGTGCTATGACTGTTATCAAGCAAACAAGCTTGGGATTTTTCAAGACCTTCAAATGGTTCACTCTGACCCCAGAAATAGAAGATTACTGAGGCTAAAAATAACATGTTTTCACTGTCTACCATAGGCATGCTTTCTGATTCCAAAGAGATGACATTATATACTTATTTTGAATTGCACTCAGTAATATTACAATGAATATGAAATGTTCATTGCTAGTGCATAATTTTCTTTGAAATGATAGGTTATCTTGGTGTTTCTTTCGACAACTGTGATTCTACTGCTGATGTAATATACACTGGCTCAAAATCCAAATGCAGTGGATAACTATTAATAGACTTCCATTTTTCTTTGGAAAAAAAAATCATTAAAATTAGCTGGACAATATATTATGTTTATAGTATTTTTAAAACATACCCTTTTCCCTGTGCCTCTTCCTACAGGGGGATGACATTCAGCTGCTTGTCTAATTGTACACAGCATAATTTCAATTAGTGCACTTTCCTGTTTGTCTGTTAAAGCTGAAATTATTAAAAAGAAAAAGAAAAAAAATGTCATTTCTTTTAATCATGTATGTTAAGAACCATTTGAACATACCATAAGCAGAGGTGGGTTTCAGCAGGTTCTGACCAGTTCTGGAGAACTGGTAGAAACAGAAATTTTGAGTAGTTCAGAGAACTGGCAGTAAAAATTCTGTCTGGCCCCGCCCCCATCTATTCTCTGCCTCCCAAGTTCCAGCTGATTGGGAGGAAATGGGGATTTTGCAGTAACTTCCCTGGATTGGGGAGGGAATGGAGTTTTTACAGTATCCTTCCCCTGGAGTGAGGAGGGAATGGAGATTTTGCAGTATCCTTTCCCTGGAGTGGGGTGGGAATGGAGTATCCTGCCCCTGCCACGCCTACCAAGCCATGCCACACCCACCAAACCACACCCACAGAACCGGTAGTAAAAAGTTTTGAAACCCACCACTGGACCATAAGATTTAATTACAAGAATTGTTGATACAGTCTTTTGTTTTTTTGTACCTCAAATCAAAACCTGGATTACTATAGTAAATTAGCTACTATCGTGACACCAGAACTAAACAGAAAACAAACTGATCTAAAAGGAATACTTAAAATACTTAAAATTCCTATGCCTGAAATCTGATTTGGAACTTTTTCCAGGCCTCTTAATCAAAGTTTTCTTTGAATATAAATGTTTAATAAAACAACAACTCTATTTTTATATGTAATGAAATATGCTAGCAATAATTAGAAGTTACAACTACTGTTTAATCATTTTAACTGCTCATTTTTTGCAAATAAGTTCATTTTAGAGACGTGTCACAGGGCATTTCTGTAAAAATTTGAAAACTCAAATCAACATGATCATAATTTCAAAACTTAGCTACTCAATGTTTTTAAAGTTATTTCATTTTTAGTTTGTACGATTTGGCTGGAATTTCTTTTACTTTCTTAAAAGTTAGGGACGACTCTCCTGGCATATGTGTTTTAAAACATGCTTTCAAAAACAGAGTGAAATCTTACGTTCTTCTCCATTTAGGGGTTCTTCCAACAGAAGGCTATTCATACATTCCCAGTCCTTCAAAAGGTCAGTTGCACAATCCCACATGCTGTCTACCAAATAAGCAGCATGTTCATGTAACTGAAAAAGAGCCAAAGGTGTTGACCATGCATTTTATGAAAAGCTTCCCCAAAGTGCTATTAAAAAGACAAACACTATTGGTAATTTAAGGGAGAAAATGTATACTTGTAGAAGAAAAGCATGAACTCTGTGCTAAAAAAATTTTGTGTCATTTGCCTCGGGTCCATAATGTCTTCTCACTTTTTGATATTACTTTTAATCAACTAAATGCTTGTTCGCTAAATTTACTGGATTTCAATTGGCTTTGCAATCCAAATGATCTTTCACTGGGTAGCAACCCTTTTGGAAAAACAGACAATTACCATTTTTCATCTCTCCCACATTATTACATCATTAATATTAAGCTGTCCAATACTGAGCAGAGTTAGGGGATGAATTTGGAGGTCATTGTAAATAAGCATACACAAGATAATTAGAATCAGAACTAGGAAGGTGCCATGTCTTGCAACAGTATTTAAAAAGCTTTGGAGCTAATAAATTTACACACAGTTCCCGTTAACTACATTCAGCTACAAAATAATTAAAGGAAGGATCTAGTACAATAGTCATATGGATTAAGTTTACAAAACATTGCAAAGACATAGGCGATTCTTCCTAACAAATGGAATTTAATTTGGTTCAACAGAAAACACATACAAAACACTTCTGAAGAATACACAGTTTTGTCAAAATGAGTAAGGTATGTGTGTACATACCTCACTTTCCAAAAAGAAAAATACTAATGTTTTGACAAGATTAGCATTTGGACCTTGCCTTCCTCTTCTTTTAAGAATTCCGTCTTCCTCAGGGTCTCTGCGACTGAAAAGCCTTCCCAGAAAAAAAAAAAAAAAAAAAGGGGGGGGGGAAGCATAATTGTACAGAGTTAGCTAAAAATAAGTGTTCTTGATATATAAACAGATTTAGTTCTTAGTTGCTCCAGAGGAAATCCCAATTCCCCATGTGGGGGAACCACAAACTTTATCTAAATGGCTCAGCGATTCAGCCCTGTCCAATTCGCAACTTAATAGTTTGGTTTGAAATGCCACTTTCTCCTTACTTTTTATAAAGAAATTCTCCTGCTGCTACAGCCACTGGCCGATGAGCTGAGTAAACCAGATGATAGACATTTTCACAGTCTTCTGCAGTCAGAACTTCTTCACTACTCCTAAAAATGCAGTAATTAATTGTTAAAAATGCAAACAAAAAAGGTGGTCCTTGGCTCACGACAGTTCGTCGTGAATAGCACTGAAAAAAGCACTGACTTATGACCGTTTTCACACCTATGACCACTGTAGCATCCCCACGATCATGTGATTTACATTTGGAGGCTTGGCAACTGACTCCCATTTATGACGGTCGCAGTGTCTCGGGGTCATGTGATCCCCTTTTACAACCTCCTGAGAAGCAAAGTCATTGGGGAAGCCAGATTCACTTAACAACCGGGTTACTAATTTAACAACTGCAGTGATTGACTGAACAAATGGGGCAAGAAAAGTCGTACAAAGGGGCAAAACTTACTTAACCTATTTCTCACTTAGCTACATACATTTTGGGATCAAGTTGGTCATGAGTTGATGACTATCTGTACTTAAAACACTTAAAATACTACTGGAATAAAATAGAGGAGTACTATACACACACACACATTTCTTGCCAAGTTGCCAAGTGTGAGAAATGGTGCTTCAGGTAATGAAAGAATTTTACCCTCAGGAGAAACTTCTACAAGCTCAGTCTAGCCTGATTGCTTATTTGTATCCTATGACTATCATCAAGTGTTGTACCTTATGATTCTTGACTAATGTATCTTTTCTTTTATGTACACTGAGAGCCTATGCACCAAGACAAATTCCTTGTGTGTCCAATTACACTCGGCCAATAAAGAATTCTATTCTATTCTATTCTATTCTATTCTATTCTATTCTATTCTATTCTATTCTATTCTATTCTATTCTATTCTATTCCTTTTAAATGTAGACTACCCAAATTCTAAATATTGAATTTAAAGCAAGGCTTCCTGTCTTGGGGCTATACGTAAGTAACTGAAGTATAACTCAAAGATGAACTTCTGGGAATCTCACTATAGAGTCTCCATGAACTTTTAGCAGCATAGACAACACAAAATCAAGCATACATTCTTATCCAACTGTAACATGACACCCTAAAAAGAATTTGCTGTCTTCAAAGGTTTGAGAAATTGCATTTATACAAAAAGGACAAAATTAATACCATGAGTATCTATTATTTGAAATAGGATTTGAAACACTTACTGTAAAACAAGAGTAAGTAGTTTTATTGCTTGCACTGCAACATCGTATTCTTTGTCAAGAGTCATAGACACAATTCTGTCCTAGTAGGAAGAATGTTTAGTTTGTAAAATTAAAAATTGTTATAATGGAAAGCCTGGAATATTTATTTTAAAAGGAAAAAAGAGAATGAACACTAACCTTAAACCGACTGGTGAAGAGTTCTAATTTTGAATTCAGTTCTTTATTATAGTAAAGCCCTTGCAAAGCTGTAAGACATTTGAGTCTCACTTCCCCTTGCTAAAAAAAGAAACACACCAGGAAATAAAATAACAGTTCTTAAGTTTTCATTTTTCAACACTGGGCAATATGTTAATTAGTTTTGAGAACTCTACATTTAGTATTGTGGTTTCTTTTACTGGGTCCATTTGTTAGATACCGAATTACAATGGGAAATTAATTTCTATATAAATGAAACAAGCTACATCAAGCTGAGAAAGTTGAGTTTTTACTACAACACTTTCAACTCAGCCTTGAAGCAGATTGAAAACCAAGACACACTGAAGAGCTGCAGTTTGAAAAAAAGTTTTATTCGGTCCTAGCTAAGTAGAGAAATTCAACTTGTGATTTTATCAGGTACGCCCTGCTGTCAGATCATTTGGACACTGAAACTCTTGAAATGTAAACCTGAATTATTTCTCACTTAAAAGTAATCAATGTGGGTTAAAAAAAGGGGAGGTGTCAATTTTTGTGTCTTATTTTCTCTGCTTAATAAATCTGCAGTGGAAACTAGGATTCAATGCTTTACCTTGTCATGCATTGTCCACCCCACATATTTTAAATAGCTGTCATTGAGAAAGGCGTCACTATACATCTTCATCCAAATTCCAATTTCTTCAATACATATTGCTCTAATCTCAGCAATCGCATCCCTGAAAAAGGATAATACGTAAAGAAAATGAAGACTGTGGTGTTAAAAAGAAAAAAAAATAGAATGCATCTTAAAACGAAGTTTTAGACTTAAAACACAGCAATTGGACTTACCTGTACCTATGAACAAATACACCCTTAAAGATTGCATTCATCATGTTTTCTATTTCATCCTGATTTTCTTGAAGCTGAAAAACACAGAAAGTGCCAAATGAATGTGCTGCAGTTTTACAGTTACATGCTTAGGCAATAAAACAACGCAAAATTAATAATTACAGAATTGGCTAAAATTGTGGAAACCTTTTGGAAAAAGTGTATTTTTGAGGTTTGATGGCTAATAACACCACTTTTGGGGGGGAGTTTCAAGATAATCCTATTCCACTGCTGAAATAGCCTGGGAATAGCCCAGACCTTAACCCAATTGAAAATCTATGCAACCGACTAAAGAAACTGGTTAGTCAGAAGTGACCCAGCAATAAAACCCAGTTAATAGAAGCCATCATTCAATCTTGGTTTCACATTAGAAAAGCTGCAGAACTAAAAGACTTGGTTCACTCCATGGGAAGACATTGTAAGGCCGTAATTCATGCTAGAGGTTACCCAACTAAGTATTAACTGCCATGGTGATCATTTTTGTATATCTCGTTTTTTCTATGCGTTTCACTTTTCTTCTTTATCCTGTAACTGCTATTCTAATAACAAATCCTTCATAAAAGTTATTGCATTATGTTCTTGATTAAATCTTTCCACTGATATATAATTTTATAGTACTACACCCCCCCCAAAAAAAGTGGTGTTATTAGCTAGTTTTAGAAAATATACTTTTCCCAAAAGGTTTCCACAATTTTGGCCACTACTGTATTTGAAGGTTATTTCACAGGTACATGGCCAGCTCAGGGATTCTGGGAATTGAAGTCTACATGTCCTAAAGAGGCCAGAATTGCCCACCACTGGGCTAGAAGACCCCTTTTTCCTGGCTTCCATTTGATTCTCCAAGAATGCTAATTTACCTCTTTCCAAAGGTCAGGCAGAAGAAATAAGGAGTTGGAAAGAAAATCTGTGTTTTAATTGAATCTCAGAGATTTGCTCCTTCCTTTCACTTGGGTTAAGTCTTTGGGACAACAGATCTCTCTACATATTTCCCTCAGGAGCAAAGAGATGACTGTGTATTTCACAGGCATCAAATGATAGCACAATTTTCTTTTCCAGCTGAAAAGTTCAGGAAGGTTTTTCATGAACTTTTACTTCTAACTTTTTTTTTTGGAGGGGGGGGAGATACAAATATTTCCCATAGTTCCCTCTTTGTCAGGTTCTAACCTCCTTCCTTTTCTGAAGCAAGAGTTCCAGTCTATCGTTAGCTCGTTTTCCAATGATTTTATTTCGTTCCGTCTCGTACTGTCGTTGTGTATTGTCCATATTAATGCTCAAATTTAACGCCACGTTTACTAACGCAGTCATTAGCTTCATAGCTGTAAAGTGCCAAGAGAGAATGAAAATCAGTCATAATGTATAGAATAATATAATTAACAAGCCTGAACAATGATATGGATACAAAAATGCCTTACTAGACTAAATACAAATGCAGGATTGTTGTTCCAGGGGTGGGATTACAGTAAGAGAGGGTTAAATCACGCTGTCTTTAAGTTTCAAAAGGAAAAGTGGCATATAAATAAATTTTAGTAAGATTTTGAATGATTAATTTCAGGATTGGGGGTCCATTTTATATAAAGGAAATATTCATAACTGAATGGTTTCTTTATCAGAAAAGGGTCAGAAATAAATTTTAGTAAGGTTTTGAACGATTAATTTCAGGATTAGGAATCTATTTTATACAAAGGCAATATTCATTAACTGAATGGTTTAGCTACCTACAGAGGAGGGATAGGTTATAGGACTAATCACAATAAAAACTGAGAAGGAATACAAAATTCAGGCAATACTTTCCATATTTTATCACAGGACAAAATATTCATGTCAATTAAAATTCACCCTTTCACGTTCGCCCTCTGATTTTATTTATTTATTTACATTTTATTTATCTACCATGTTTCCCCAAAAATAAGACCGGGTCTTATATTAATTTTTGCTCCAAAAGACACATTAGGGCTTATTTTCTGGTTAGGTCTTATTTTGGGGGGAAATACAGTACTAAATGCACCCATATGGCTGACAATCTTAACTGGGGCTTGTTTTGGGGAAACGGTATCTACTCACAGACTACTTAGGATCTTTTGAAAAGGAACATGAAAGTTAAATTTAATTATGTTGGCTCAGTTACTAAAGGGCTTACGTAAGTCTTTTTGTCTAAGAAGGAATGTAACAATTGTTCCAGGGCCAGTTATTATGGTATAAGGTGCCGAACTTTGAACAAGTGGCTGGAAAGCACCCCAGGAAACCACCTCTCGTTCATGTAATGGCTGTTTTATTATTTCTGCTCTTTGAAGATCGTTATCAAGTTGCTGTGTGAAAAGCTGGATGGTTTGGTCTTTGCATCAGTTGATTCCTCCCACTCCAAAATAAGACTCATATCAGAGTTTCAATGGTGGTTTCTCTTTACGGAAAGGTTTCTTTTTTTTAAGAGCAGGAAGTAGTTTCTAATATTCTCACACAGAGGAAATCGGGGCACGCTTGAGGTTAACTGCCCAGTCCGTAGAGTGATTATGAAGCAAATTTAACCTGCTGGGTTTGGGAAGCCTGATCTTGCAGTTCCAGAGACTTAAAAAAAAAAAAAGCCTGGCGATGGAGGCTTCGCTTGGGCTAAAAGTCAATTATAACATCCTTCTGTCCTTGTAGAGCGATGGCTTTTTTACCTATCGAAGGGATGCTGGGATGGGTTCACAAGGCACGTTTCACAAGGAAAAGCATTTTATTTTACCATGTTTCCCCAAAAATAAGACCCTGTCTTAGATTTTTTAAACCCTTGGCCTTATATTCAGGGAGGTTTTATTATTTTGGGGCGCGTGGAGCAAGATGGGGCTCCTCTTGCTGTCTTACCTGATTTCCAGCTCTGCGTTTAAATATTTTTGGAGGGGGGCTTATTATCAGAGGATGTCTTATTTTCAGGGGAACAGGGTATTTGTTAAAATTTATATTTCAAAGAAATAAGAGCAGCAACTCTCAAACAGTAGTTTTCCACCTGAATCACTTTGCATAGCAAGAGCAAGCAGTTACAGGAGGTATTTATTTATTTATTAGATTTATATTGCTGCCTATTCGCCCATGGTGACTTACATGGCTTGTATCATAAGACAAGCTCAGCATGTTGGCCAATTCTTTAATTTTTATTATTATTATTATTATTATTATTATTATTATTATTATTATTATTATTATTATTATTTATTTATTCAATTTTTATACCGCCCTTCTCCCGAAGGACTCAGGGCGGTGTACAGCCAAGATAAAACAAAACAATACAGAAATATGCAATTTAAAATACAAATTAAAAAACTTATTATAAAGGTGGCCTAAAAACTTTAAAAATATATAAAACTAAAACCCCATTTAAAAATAATAATATAATAAAAATAATGTTGGCCAATTCTTTAATTTTTAACTTTTAACACTCTTATCCCTGTTTAAAGGAAATGGAAGAATAGGATACATAGAGAAACGTAGGCCAAAAAAAAAAAAAAAATCACTCCCAAGTGTGTTTTTCTTAGACTCCTAAACCTAAATCTTTTTAAATGAAAATATTTCAAACAATCTAGAAGGATTTGACAGTTGGGATTACCTTTCAGCATTAAAAATAAAATAAAATCCAAGCCGATAAATGTTTACCTGCCAGTGTGCTAGTATGTCGAAATGCCCTGACTTGAGAGTCTGATAGTCCTGTAAGTAGCGAAATCACAGTATCCATCATGTATTCGTCATATATGATGCTGTACTGACACTGCCGGACCAAAACGCCAATGAACTCACAAAAACTTGATTTAAATTTCTTCCACTGGGGACCAGCCATGGTGAGCGGATAATCCCCACTGTCCTAGAATACAGAATGTGTCAATTGCACCAAAAGTATTGCATTATCTGGCTAATTAAAGTAAAAGGTTAAAATATCCCAATGAACCAATAGAGATTCTCTTAATCTTCCGCATGGATAAGTATCTCACAGCAGACAAGATTTGTATTTTAATTGCATTTTTCCCCCAAATATTATTTTATCCTTTTGTTTGTAGGCCAGAACAAAGGCAACCAGATAATAATAAAAAAGTTGAGGTAAAAAAGTTAAAAATATGTAAGAAGTTAATGGTCGCTTAGCAACCATTCCCAGGGTAATTTAGAATAGAATAAAAAATTTTATTGGCCAAGTGTGATTGGACACACAAGGAAGTTGTCTTGGTGCATATCGTCTCAGTGTACATAAAAGAAAAGATACCTTTCTCAAGGTACAACACTTACAACACTTAATAATAGTCATAGGGTACAAATTTAACACTTAATGATACGACACTTAATGATAGTCATAGGCTACAATTAAGGGTAATTTGATCCCCATGTATGACTGTTTGCAACGTCCCATGGTCACATGACTGCGATTTACAGTATTTTCTGCAGGGAAACCAGCATTTACAAAAAATGCCCATTTCAGACCATGGATTTTCCACTATAGTGTTTAACAACCACAGTGGTTCACTTAACAGCTGCCACAAAAGAGGTCATAAAATTGGGTGCAACCACATGGTGACTCTTTTAATAACCAGCATGACTTTTAATCATAATCCTGGGCTCAATTATCGTCGTAAGCTAAGGACGACCTGTATACAGAATTTTCCAATGATTTTTCCTATACACACTATTAATAAGTATGTTCTTAAAAGGGAAGTGCTAAGTTGAAGATACTCAGCAACTTGAAACATTATCACTGTTGCCATTGAACTGAGATTTCATCTGCCCTCTGGAGTTAGTTCTTCACCTTTCCACAAATCCATTTAAAAAACAGTTCTAGAAACAGAAACCACAAAAACAAGATACATTTTCAGCTGAAAGAGCTGCAGTAATTACTTCAGAAAGGTCTTAAGCAATTTTAAGACATATATATATATATATAGCAATGAGTTTTGAAAATGCAAATTTAAACACGTCCATTTTACCTCATCAAACTCTTCAGTCATTTTTCGAATTATTTCTGAATTTTGCATATGTCGAAACATCTCGGCTGTTACAATCCCTAGAAATCAACAGAATGGAACACCATGAAATCTCAAACTTCAAAGTGTAAAAAACGCTGTTTAGGCAATAACACTACAAAACAAAACGTGTCATTTTCTGACTAAAATGTTTAAAAATATGTGGATTTTAACTGTACTTTGATAGTTCTACGTATGCAACTCTTTTAAAAGTGAGACACACACACACGTATGTATGTATGTATGTATGTATGTATGTAGGTCTTTGGTTATTCGGGTTTTCTCCCGCGTAAAATTGGAGGTGTCTTGGCGACGTTTCAACAAAGTCTCATTTGTCATCTTCAGGCTTCAGCTTCGTGCTTCTGGGAGCAAAAAAGTCGCCAAGACACTTCCAATTTTACGCGTGAGAAAACCCGAATAACCAAAGACCTACATACAAACACCCGCAAAAACCTCAGAAAACACACACATATATATAAATATATATATATATATATATTTAATATGCATAATACATCACAGGGTCTCAGTCTCTGAAAAGCCAGAATACAATGGTAAATTTGGAGGGGGGAAAAAACCCCTATATTCAAGTAGTTGAAAAAGCATGCGGGGGGGGGGGGGAGGGAAAGACATTATAAATGGATTGAGAAAAGTACTATTTATGATGGGAAGTTCTAATTGTAATGGGGTAGAATACTAGCAAAGAAGGGACGTGAAGATTTTTAAAAATGACATTAATATGGAATAAAACTCACCCGCAAATAGAAATCTTACCTTTGCAACCTGAGCACTGAATAAAAAAGTTGATGAGATCAAGGAGCGCTATATCTCTATCATGTTTGTAGGACTCTATCCAGTCATCCACCACAGACTAAGATAATAAAGCCAACATTGAATTAGGGATGCTTATTGTTACTCTCTATCTACAAACACACAATCATCACCCCAAAACTCTTCTTTTAAACCCCAAGGTTTCCACATAGTTTTCAGAAATCAAAAAGTGGTGCATTGGCTTTTCCAAAGGAGTCTAATAAACTTCAGCCAATGTTAGTCGAAGCTTAAGACGTCTACAATCCTCATGTCTTGCCTAAGGTTGATTTGTGACCTACTTTACTTTGTAACAGGGTTAAAAGTTAAAACGGACAGCTTCAAAATCCAAAAACAAAGTAAATTGCACATACTGGATTAAATTGAAATCTGTCCTGCCACTGTTTACAGTAGTGTAATTACAAGGTGGATCTTTTTTTCAAATCAAATCAAACTACTTTTCAAATCAAATCTTTATTATGGTCATAGACCAGCAACGTCCACTTCTTTTCTAGATATATAAACTATATTTAATTTTTTTTAAAAAAGAGAGACATTTAAACTGCAGCCCAAGTCTGAACCAATGGGGTGACACCCAAATAAATATATATAGAAGTGCTTATCATTAAAGTCTATGGGACAGCCCTAGATTTATACATTCACAAAAGAATAACAGAGTTGGAAGGGACCTTGGAGGTCTTCTAGTCCAACCCCCTGCTTAGGCAGGAAACCCTACACCACTTCAGACAAATGGTTGTCCAATCTCTTCTTAAAAACTTCCAGTGTTGGAGCAGTCACAACTTCTGGAGCCAAGCTGTTTCCACTGATTGTTTTAACTGTCAGGAAATTTCTCCTTAGTTCTAAGTTGCTTCTCTCCTTGATTAGCTTCCACCCATTGCTTCCTGTCCTCAGGTGCTTTGGAAAATAGCTTGACTCCCTGTCTTTATGGCAACCCCGAGTTGTTAAAACAGTTATCATGTCACTCCTAGTCCTTCTTTTCATTAAACTGATAAGACTGATTACAGCAACATGCTGTAGAAACTGTGCTGAGTTTTAACACTGTGTTGAACAAGCAAACTTCAAATCATTGCTTACATATTCGCTAAGAAATTTGGAATTGAAAGGACATTTTAAGATGGAGTTAATCTGAAATGGATTTCCTCCTCACTCTCAAAACAACAAAGCCTTTGATAAGTAGTTACCTGCATAGCACTCTTGCCCATTTTAACGACTTCAAACAACATCATGTTTTCCACACCATTCTGCTGATGATGCCCATTCATTCGATTTAGTCCTCCAGCCTTTCCTCCTCCATTTCCAACTTTGGCTTTCTCTCCTACAGCCTTTTTCCCCTTTTTGCAGGTCTGTATGAAGGACAAGCCCAAGTTATTTCTTAGCAACTTAATGGGTAAAAAAATAACAACATGCATTTTTTTACTTGAATAAATGGGTATGTTGAGGGAGCTTGGTTTGTTTATCTTTGGAGGTTTTTTTTTTTAAACTTTTCATTGACATACTTGCAACGGGATGAGCTCCCGAAACTTGCCCCAGCTCCTGCCCACCTAGCAATTCAAAAGCATGAAAACAGGGAGTTGATTAATAGGTACCACTCGGATGGGAAGGTAACAATATAGTAGTGCATGCCTCTGGCGTATAGCTATGCTGGCCACAGTATAGCTATACAGGACCACAGAAATGTCTTCGGACAATGCTGTCTCCCTCAACCAAGAAACGGAGATGAGCACTGCTGCTTAAAGTCAGACACGACTGGACAGGGGCTTGTTACTTGTTCAGCAACAGCGCTTACTTATATACAGCTTCATAGTGCTTTACAGCCCTCTCTAAGCGGTTTACAGAGTCCGCATACTGCCGACCTCGGAAGGATGGAAGGCTGAGTTAACCTTGAGCCAGTCAGGATCAAATGCCTGGCAGTGAGCAGAGCTAGTCTGCAATGCTGCATTCTAACCACTGTGCCACCGGAGCCTGCCCTCCCTCCCTTCCCATTTAGCAACAGCACTTAAAGACTTGTATTCCATTTAAGAGTCAGCATCTTGCCCCCAAAAATCTGTCCTCATTTTACCGACTTCGGAAGGCTGAGTCAACCTTGAGCCGTTCAGAATCAAACTCCTGGCTGTGGGCAGAGATAGCCTGCAATGCTGCATTCTAACCACTGTGCCACCATTTTACATACGATCTGACAATCCACTCATTGAAATGAAAAGTTTATACACAATACAGAGAACATCAGGCGTTGCCAGCATTTTTACTCACGTTTTTGGAAACCTCGTGGAACGGTTTCCAATATGCAAAAGGGTTTTTATGACATTCACCCTAATTGCACCCAATCTACTTACATAATATCACAGAAACACTTCCATTTCAGATAGCAAAATTAGTTAAATTTTATTTATAAAAGACTTTATTGCTACTCTTAATAACCCCATACACAGACTGAGAATACGAGATACACACACCTTTCCTTTTCCTGGTTTCTGATTTTTTCCTTCTATATCTTCAAAGTCAGTATCTGAGGAAAAGTGTGTTTCAGATTCCCTGGAAAGACATATTTTACATAATTATTTCACATAATAATAATAATAATAATAATAATAATAATAATAATAATAATAATAATAATAATAATAATAATAATAATAATAATAATAATAATAATAATAATAATAATAATTTAATTTGTATACCGCCCTTCTCCCGAAGGACTCAAGGCGGTTAACAGCCAAATAAAACAACAATCAAGATACATACAATACAATCAAGACACATACAAGTTAAAAACAATGATTAAAAAACTTATTTAAATTTGGCCCAACTAATTAAAATACATTTCAAGACTAACAAACTTATAAAAATTAAAAACCCATAAAATCATCTAAAAAATTTAAAATTTTAGGCCAGTCCTGCGCAAGAAAATAGATGTGTCTTAAGTTCGCGGCGAAAGGTCTGAAGGTCAGGAAGCTGTCGGAGTCCAGGGGGAAGCTCGTTCCATAGGGTGGGAGCCCCCACAGAGAAGGCCCTTCCCCTGGGGGCCGCCAGCCGGCATTGCTTGGCTGACGGCACCCTAAGGAGTCCCGCTCTGTGAGAGCGCACGGGTCGGTGGGAGGCGCACAGTGGCAGTAGGCGGTCCCGTAAGTAACCCGGTCCTAAGCCATGGAGCGCTTTAAAGGTGGTGACCAACACCTTGAAGCGCAACCGGAAGACCACAGGCAGCCAGTGCAGCCTGCGCAGGATAGGTGTTATGTGGGAGCTTCGAACAGCTCCCTCTATCACCCGCGCAGCTGCATTCTGGACTAACTGGAGCCTCCGGGTGCTCTTCAAGGGGAGCCCCATGTAGAGAGCATTGCAATAGTCCAGGCGAGAGGTAACAAGAGCATGAGTGACTGTGCATAAGGAATCCCGGTCCAGAAAGGGGCGCAACTGGCAAATCAGGCGCACCTGAAGAAAAGCTCTCCTGGAGACAGTTGTCAGATGTTCCTCAAAGGACAACCGCCCATCCAGGAGAGCGCCTAAGTTGCGCACCCTCTCCATCAGGGCCAATGACTCGCCCCCAACAGTCAGCCGCGGTTGCAGCTGACTGTACCGGGATGCTGGCATCCACAGCCACTCCGTCTTGGCAGGGTTGAGACTTTATAATGTTTGTATCATTGCTTTGATGCAATATAATACCCTGTTTTCCCCAAAATAAGACATCCTCTGATAATAAGCCCAATCGGGTTTTTGAGCGCATGGCAATAAGGCCAAGCGTTTATTTCAGGGTTCAAAAAAAATATAAGACGGGGTCTTATTTTCAGGGAAATACGGTATACTCCAGACATGCTACATTCACTTAAATGAGTTTTTCCAATACTGCATGCATAAGAAAGCATAGGAATTTTCTAAAAAAATAAAATAAAATGGTCCACAACTCAAATGAAATGAGGAACCTTCAACTCCATAAGTTGCCAAAATTCACCAGTAAATGGAAGAATCAAAGGAGTTAATTTAAACCACAAACCAAAGAAAATACATTTCCCCCCCTACAAAGAAAAGCAAAATGAAAACATTGTTGTGACTCTCTAATTTTATATCAATAATTTTCAGTTACTTACTGAATTAGGGCAAAATTAGTTGTTGGTTCTTGAGCTGCTATCATTTCTTTATCATCTTCTGGGCTACTACTGTATTAGAAATACATTCAAAAAAACAGTTGTTGATAATAGCCGTACTTGCTTGTCACTTTCTTCTATTATTGTAGTAGTCTATGCCTGTCAAAAACAAAATAACAGTTAATGGATTGTGTCCAATTTCCTGTGATTTGTTGCTTTAATAGTGCAACAATGTTTCCCCATTAAGCTTTTTTATTTTTTTTTATTTTTTTTTTAAACTTCTCTGGATGTAATGAGCATCCCAACTGGCTAGCAAAAATACAAATTTTTTTTTTAAATAATCTTGAGTTTTCCATCTAAACAAAAGTTCCAAAATTCTAAAGTATGTCATGGACATAACAACATTGCTAAAAAAAGGACTTCAATCGTCATTATTTTAGTCATTATTATTTGTTTTGGAATCTCTTCTTGAAGCTGTGTGGTAATTGTTTTAGGCTGGCTGACCACAACTATAAATAGAATTCCAGATGCAGTCACTTTGCACATGTACATAAAAGCATCACAATACAGTTTCATTATATAAGTGTTTCTGACCAAAATAATGCACGTTTTATTTCCTTTAAAAATGATGGTTTCTATCCTCCTTTTTCCCTACTTCTCAGAGAACAAGCTCTAATCATCTTCAGGAGCCAGAGGGTTTAATATTTCTGCAAAACTGAACCATATACACGTAATATATACAATACTATCACATGACCATGAGACACTGCAACCTCAGGTCATAGCTACTGATCATTCAGCAACGAGAAGAGATTACCCAGTCCTGACGGCCGTTTTCCCCGACAGAGAGAATGAGGACTACCTATATGGGTACTCCTTGACTTACAACAGTTCATTACAACAGCACTGAAAAAGGTGACTTATGACAGTTTTTCAGAGTTACGACCTTTGCAGCCTCCCCATGATTATATGATCAAAATTCAGATGCTTGGCAACTGGTTCATACTTATGACCATTGCTATGTCCCAAAGTCGCCTTTTGCAACCTTCTGACAAGCAAATGGGGAAGTTGGATTCACTTAGCAACCATATTACTAACTTTAACAACTGCAGTGATTCACTTAACAACTGTGGCAAGGTTGCAAGATAGGGCAAAACTCACTTAACAAATGTCTCACTTAACGAAAGAAATGTTGGGCTCAATTGTAGTCGTAAATTGAGGACTACCTGACATCAGTTCCCTTTCGCTGGCAGTAGAGGCTAAACAGAGATGCTTTCATTTGAATACCTGGACTAACTAAACAGGTTACAGCTGTTGACCTAAATGGCCCCCTTCCAATTTTATGTCAACCATGACCTGGTTGATCGAGAATCTCCTTAGACTTCCAATTTTGTAATAATGTGAGGACATTATTGAGAAACGTGTGTTTCTCACGAGGAAACACAGCAAACTAAGCAGATTGCGAAGAAATGCATCAAAGATTTATGCTTTGTCTGTAACGATTCAGCATACATAGCTGTCCTGCATCAAATCTCAATATAATAATGTCAGACAGGTTTTTAAAGCTCCAACTTCTATATAAAATATTCCCCCTCAATAAAGATGACCTTCAAATTGCATAAACCTCAGAATTACCATTTATTAAACAAAGTCTTAAAACTCCCATGCACCTATCTGTAAATATACGCGATCCACTTTAAACCCGATTCAAGTGAAACTAAAACCTAGATTTTTCATTTGTGGCTAAAGTTCAAGAATTGCTTGGAGGTGAGAAATGCTGCATTTCAAACTGCCACTAAGGGATGCTAAAACATAATAATCAGCTTATTTAAAAAAAAGAAAATGTATCATGCCGAAAGATCACTTGGTGGAGCTCTAATCCAAAACTCAGTTAAAGACAGGTCACCCAGAGGTTGATCAAGTCACTTCTTGACAGGAAATAGCGCCAATAGAGAGCCACGTTGTAGTAGATGTGTGTTTGGCAATTGTCTAAACAACATTTCTCAAATACGTAACACCTTAATTGAACCGGCTGGTATTTTTAGTGACGTAACTATTCCTGCCCAAAAGCCATTTTAAAAATAAAAGTAGGGATGAGCGGATATTTGCTTGGGACAGAGGTTGCAGTTGTTTTTTTTTTAATGAGATTGCAAATTTTAATAGTTCACTTTTGTATGTTGGTGAAGCTAACTCATTTATCTAAATCTTAAATTTAGGTTTTTTTAAAAAAAACACCCTAAAAGAATGGAAAGGCAACATTAAGTTTATAGAGCACTGTTCCACTTTTCTAAAATAGTTTACATTTCCCATTTGTGTTGATATTTTCAAATGATCAGTCTCAAAATTCAAAAGATTTAAATATTTGTATTTTAAATGATAGAAATAGCACATCTGCATGAATTTAACACTGAGACGATTGAAACACTTTTCTCAGTGTTAAGCAGTTGCCCTACGAGTAATTCAAGACAGTCACTGGGAATATGGATGCTTAATGTTGCTTCAATGCACGTTGCTAAATTCCAAGTCACAGCAATTTCAGGGAGCATGGCCAGTAACGGAATACAGAGAAGTGTGCTTATTATGGCTCAATCGCGCACAGTGGTCAGAATATATAGGACTGCAACTTATCACTTCCTTCAGCTGCATGTACATAAGTACCGAAGAAAACTGGCTTTTTCACTAATTGCCTGTTTATGTACATTGATCAAGAGTTCCCAGGTCCCAATCCCTGATCCGTGGACCAGCACTGAGCTGCAGCATGCCAAAAACTGGCCTGCGCAAACAACCAAAGCCCCTTCTGTGGGATGCAAAACCACGCCCCCTCGGGTCCATGGAAAAATCTCTCTCCATGGAACCAGGCCTTGGTGACCAAAAGATTGGGGGCTGCTGCATTAAGGCTATCCCTGTGCTTCAAGGTGGATAATTACCCCAAAGGATTTCACAAATGTATGTAGCACCATCATCTATTGATGACATGATGTGATGAGCTCATCACATAATATTCTCACTCATCGCTATTCTTATCCAAATTATTCATGGTTAACCTGAAGTGGCTTTCGCATGAATTCCAGTCTGTAAAGATAAATTCAGAACCATTCCTACATTCTTGGTTACCAGAAAAGTGGTTTTCCTTTCTCTTTGTCTAGTAGGAGTGCTTTGGGAGCTGCTGGTAGGCTAGAACTGGGCCTTCCTTTCTCATGTTTACTTGCTTAAAATTCCACGTACCGTATTTTTCAGCGTATAAAACGCACCTCCCCCCACCAAGAGGGTGAAAATTTGTGTGCGTCTTATACACCAAATGTAGCCCCACCCAGCCTCTGAAATGAGGTTTCAGAAGCTGAAAAAAGCCTCTTAAAGGGAGATTTCAGAGCCTGAAAGAAAAACCTCTAAAATGGAAGTTTCAGAGGCTGAAAAAAAAAGCAAGGCACAGAGCTCACAACCAACAAATCTGTTGCTAAAGTTCACCCCTGGAAACAGCTGATTGGGGGTATTCTGGGAAGCCATCCACCCGCCAATCAGCTTTTTTCTTATTTTCCTCCCCAAAAACTAAGGTGCATCTTATACTCCAAAAAATATGGTACATTCCACCCTGAAACTTGTGCTCATGTATCATAAGGGTGTTACTAAAAACAAGAATGTGTTTTGGGCTACCTATGGGTAGCAGGGATGTACTTATAATAAATACTACATGGTGATTAATCCTGTTGACAATCAAAGGGTAGAAGTTCATGTGGGAGTTATTTACACAAAGTAGTTGACTGGGATGTTCCATGCTTTACCCACAAGGCAGCTTGTGAGTAGTTCTGCCCTCCCTTCTACTAAAGTGGGGAGGGGACAGTTAACAAGATTAAATTTCCATTTTATCTTAATTATCTACAAAAATCCTAAGAGGTAAGAATCCTAAGTTGGTGAGAACCCAAGCAAAGCTTTTATTTATTTTTTTATAACTGATGTTTGTCTCAAGATCCAAAGCTATTATGATTTTGAAGAAGTGGGCTATAATTTAACAAAGCCAAATTAAGGCAAGTTTTTGAAACTCTTACCATTTTATTATGAATAGTATCTAGTTTTAGACTGTAATCATACAATTGTGAACAACAGTTAACTGAAAAGTATTTGGGGATCCTAATTGTCATGTCTTGCTTCACATTTTATATTAACTAAACAGCGTGAACAGATTATATGTAAGTAAAATATTAATTGTATTTATTAATAAGCAGGTTTTAGAAAAACCAGGAAAATTATACATTGCTTTATATAGGCAACACTCGTACCAGATTTCACAACTATATCTTAAAAACAATTGCTGAGATCCACAAATTGCATAGTGCAAATGAATAGCCTTTCTTCGGGTTCACAAAACACACATTTTGTAAGCACATTCCCCAGCAACATAACACAACTGATGTGCCTTTCTTTTGTCATTTGTCAAGATTATTCCACTTTGGTACTCTAAAAACCACAACCCTTATTTCTAGCAAGTATTTTTCCCAGGGTGGAAAAAGTTACCGCAATGCTAAGAAGGATGTCCTTTGGAGTGTGTTTGCTTATGAACAAATGAGAAAACAAAAGGAAAGCAAGCTCTTAGATGTTTAATATGGCTTTTATCTCACAAACAAACGGGAAAAAAATGTAGGCTAACAAATGTTAAGTGATTTTTACAGCAAATTAATTCCAACTAGTTCTGTTGCTAATTCCTGGAAGAAAACCAGTTATAACTTGAATCTACTCGAGTGTAGCAAAACAGCCCAAATATTTCCAAAGACTGTCAACACTTGTTTTGTTTAGATAGTCTTCTCTATTATAATCTGTGAAGTTTCTTTTTTATAGTGATGCTAGGCAGCCACTTAATTTTTTATAGTTTTTTTTTTGATACTTTGAATAATGATTTGTGGTGATTGCTCGGTGATTTTATAAAAAGGTTTGTGGTATATGTGTGCATACACAGATATGTATGTATATACATATATAAACATATCAATATATATTTATGATCCATATATACGGTATATAAAATTATATCTCATGAATATGTGGTATGTAAATAAATGTAATAAATAACAAATACTTGTCTGGAGAAAAGGAATGCCAACATCTGAGCAGACTATGCTTTTACAAGCACATAAAGGGATCAAATGAGCAGAAAGAAAAATATAGATGGTTATGTTTGTATATAGCATATACAGTATACTATCAATTCTATTAATAACTGAAAGTTGCAGAATCATTTTGAAAAGTTACAAATACATACTAAATCAATACTTTTTGCTATTGCTCCAAGCTAAGTAAACTGGAAAGTCCATATATTATTTCGAAGAGGTATTTCTCCAGCTACATGCATTCTAATCAGACAATACCATGTAACATTAATATG
The DNA here is from genome assembly GCF_028640845.1 of Ahaetulla prasina. Lineage (NCBI taxonomy): Eukaryota > Metazoa > Chordata > Lepidosauria > Squamata > Colubridae > Ahaetulla > Ahaetulla prasina. The sequence continues at coordinate 7,262,239 of NC_080549.1, read as the reverse complement.
TAATCTGATAGTTTCACTAAATTTATTATTCCCAGCATGTTAAAATTTGGATCAAAACATTGTTTCCTTGATCGGGCCATAATGCATGAAATCGTCAAATTAAAATACAGTTAGTACTACTCATTCAACCAGGAATAAAGGTTTTTCCTAACTCATCAAACTTTAAGTTAATCAAGTAGACTTCCACTCAAAAATTATACCTTTACCCCTTAACACAGCTACCTTGCTTCGGTTCCCAGGAAGCCTACAATGCCTTTCACCAGAGTCTGATTATAAAATAAATTGATGAGCCACACTTCCTATTTTACTTTTAGATGTCAGTGAATATTCTCACTGCTTGCTGGACTAACTTTACTCATGATGGTCTCCCACTACAGGTTTTTTTTAAAGCTACAATGACTGTGTCCTTCTTTTAATTATGATTAATTTTAGGCATCAAATAATTTTATAGATTTAAACCCTATCCTTTAAACAGTATTTATTTTGGTCTAAGATCACACTGCAATTTAAATTAACTGTGCATATTCTTTTAGGGTTACGTGAAATTTATCAACCGTATGCATACCAGAAAATACTAAAAAATGATGCACTAATATTAATGAGGGGCATAATTACCTGATCAACAGATTTTGAATTTTCCAGGACAGAATTTAGGCTTCTCAAGTTGCTCATTCTATAATTGTTTGAATTTTATATACTACCCCATATTCCAGGGAGAATAGGCAATATTTTAGTGCGTGTGACAATATGAAATTTAACACCATGTATATTTTAATTATTAACTTGAATCATATAAAGGCAATGATTAACTAATACTTAGTGATCAAACAGGATTCAAAACAAAATTCTATGAATAATCATTTCATGCTAATTCTGAAGCTCATCACAACAGCCAATATTTTCATTATAATGCCTATATTTCATAACCAACTTAATTTCAACTAAGGTAAAAGTTCCCCACACACATATGTGCTAGTCGTTCCCGACTCAAGGGGGCGGTGCTCATCTCCGTTTCAAAGCCAAAGAGCCAGCGCTGTCCAAAGACATCTCCGTGGTCATGTGGCCGGGATGACTCAACGCCAAAGGCGCAAGGAACACTGTTAACTTCCCACCAAAGGTGGTCCCTATTTTTCTACTTGCATTTTTTACATGCTTTCTAACTGCTAGGTTGGCAGAAGCTGGGACAAGTAACGGGAACTCACCCCGTTACGTGGCACTAGGGATTCAAGCTGCTGAACTGCTGACCTTTCGATCGACAAGCTCAGCGCCTTAGCCACTGAGCCACCATGTCCCAATTTCAACTAAATACATGTAATTTCAACATCCATTGATTTTATCAACAATCATCTACTGGTCTTTTTATACTGCCTTCCCACTTTCAATTTAGTGATGATTTAGAAGTGATTTAGTACAAGACAGCATCTCCCTGGTATTCATTTGGGTAGCCCAGATTTTTTATAAGTTTTCATAGAAGCGTAAAAAGAAGTTTTATTTTTCTTAAAGAATCCAACTATTAAAGTTGCTGCAACTTTGAAAGCAATACCACTGCTTTTTCACACTAAACAGAAAACTGCAAAATATGAGTCTCTTCTTTTCAGTAACGACGGCTGAGCAGAAAGAAAAAGAATCAAAGGATTATTTTGAGTTACTCATCCTATCCCCTTCTCCAAGACTAAGTTGTTTCTCCTCTCTTAATGGCTCCTACATTCTTTTATCAAAGTATTTCTGTATTCTTGGACATACAGGAGTAGAATGATCATATTATCCTATCCTGTAAATACCTGCAAATAGAAGCAGATACAGTAGAACCACCACTACATCAGAACCCAAAATTCAACTTGTGTCCCATTATGTATCAGGATCAAATCCACAAGGGCTCCAAAATTTGAGGTCTTACTATAACCATGACAATGTTCTGATGATGCAACATACAATGGTTAGCTTCCTTTTCTTTATTTATCTCAACTTTTACGGAAAGGTTTATTCTTTGAAGCAGGCCCTTCAGGTATTTTGAACTGCAATCATTCCTCAGCCACGATGGAGAATGGCCAATGGTAAGTCAAAGAGTAGTCCAAAATGTTAGAAGACCATCCGTCTATCTATCCCTATTCTAATCCGAGCACATGCAAATAGAGAAAGCGCCATCATTTTTATAGCAAGTCAGGCCACACCTTCATCTACCGTAATTCAGTAGGGTCAACTTTGACTGGCGAAAGCTTTCTTGACTTTCTGGCAATGTTTATGATTGAACCTTGGAGTATTAGGCTGCAAGGTACATATCCTAGCACTGTTTCCTGATAAATGGACTCATAAAGTCAACTAATTTATATAGAAGGAAACCACCGACCCATCTAGGGTGATATTTTTCACCAGGAATGGCTTTCTAGAGTAATTAATGTCAGTTTTTCAAAGTTTTACCTACAGCTGTCAAGGGCTGATCCTAGGAACATTTGTCCAAAGCATTTTCTCTGAATTATGGCCCTTCCTCATGTTGCCACCTACGAGTTTCTGCCTCATGCAGTCTTGCACTACTCCATGGACCATTAATAAGCAATTAATTGCTTCTAGCCATGGCAGCTATACCGTTGAACTAAATAGGTGTTTGAATGTAAAAAAAAAAAGTATAGCACTGTTCTCTAAAGAATTAAGGAATTGTAGACATGCTTTTTAGACTAATGTCAAACATAATTTCACTGAATAGTAATAGTAAACACTGAATAGTAAAAGAATATTAAGCTTTATTTGGGACATGTTTAAACTAGATAATTCTTTTCAAATCAGTATTTTAAAGCTAACCCATAAAAATGAAAGCTGCAGTTTCAACTCTAGTAATTAATTAGAGCAATTCTCATAAAAATATTAGTGGAGAGTAACATTTCTAACATGTTTACCCATTGGTTAAACCTAGTTGTTTTATCAATAATCTTGCTTCATTCACCCAAACATTAATATTACAGGATTTCAGTTAGCAATATATAATGCCTGCTTGTGCGGAAAATGCAGTATGTCATGTCAATTAAAGTAGTGCACAAAAATGTGTCTTCTAGTGATTATGATTTTAAAAAGAGATGACATTGTCTTTAGCTCTATGATATTTGTCTACTTATGGGAACATTAACTTTCATATCTACAATTAGTAAAGCTATATTATTACTCTTGGTATATATCATTAATAACTAGTTATTTTGCCTTGGAGTTTCCCAAACAGAGGAGCTTTGCATTTTATATATTTCTCCAAATCAGAAATATTAATTCAAATCTTGAGCAGAATTGCATATACAGAAGATAAAAAATTGGTAAAATTGTAATATAATATTTTCTACATATTTATGTTGGAGTAGTATCAACAGCAATTTTCCAGCTTTAGAAATATAAAGCTTATTCCAAACTGCAACAATTTTGTTTATAATTTTCACAATGTACTTTTATGGAATAAAAAATCAGCAAAAATCAAAAGGGTTCAATGTTTATAGAAACCAAAAAAAAAAAAACTTTTGCATTTTTTTCTTAAATAGTCCAAAAGCATCTTATACATCAATATGACACCCTCAAAAACGACTGAATTGCTCTGCGGCAGGAATCTCTTCTAAATTTCAAACTTTTTTTTCCCCCACACCTTTTTAGATTTAATGTCTTAGAGCGGGGACCCTTTGGATTTTTTTGTTAAGTTGCTCAGGGCGCAACTTAAGGATAAAGGATAGGATATGAAATGAACAATACAAGGGACACATAAATGGATACTGACGATTATTACTAGCCCTTTGCATTTGCTAGAGGAAGGGAATCAATGGTTCCCAGCAAGACAATGAAAAAACTGCATGGGCTCTGGGAATGAAAGGACTGATTTCCATTTCCTGTAGGGTTTTCTTAACCCTCTGAAAGGCACCAGCCTGTAGGAGTCATACATCACTCGCCAACTAACACATGTTTTGCCTTGAATAACCTGCTTTCAATGGAAACTGACAAGTTTTGCAGAAAGCAAAATATTGCCAAATATTGCAGATGTAGGTAGGTACAATATTTCACAGGTTGTATAAAATGCTGCAGCTCCATACATTTAATTTTATATATGTTCTGTATCTAAGCTAATGTTGTTATGCTGAATTCTAAATTACCCAATTATCTCCTCGGGCTGGAGTTTAAAACAAAAGCTTCCTGAAGGTAATATTATTTTTAACATACTGTACCTAGAATTACCTGGTGATTAGATAAAATACGTCAGAAATAAACAACCAAGGAGAATAAGGCCAGGTTTTTTTTATTTCTGTATATACTATACTACATACCACCATAACATTAAATTCCATACAAAGTCAACACTAAAATACATAATCATAGTGACCTGAGTGGCCATCTGTATGGAATCTAAAGATACACAACAGGATTTCAATATACATATAATTTCTTTAGTATGTATACAATATGCATGTAAACTAAAAGAAAAAGATTAAAAATAATCCAAAATCATCAGGTTAAATGCAGATGGTTTTAAGACTCACAATGGGGTTGGTGGTGTTTAATCACAGACACATTTTAGGATACTCTATTGCTTCAGTCTTCTAAGGCCAACTCTCATTCTCATCTCTATCAAACAATATGTAACTGTCATTTCAGTTTTTCTGAGAGCAGAACATTAGGTCAATGATGGAGTAAAATCCTGCTGAGCCCAAACATATTATCAGGGTTAAGTTTGGGGAAGGGAGACTGCAAATATGGATGAGCTGAATAAATAATTCATTGATCTAGCTGTCTCACCTAACCATCTTCCAATGGATCTGAAAAGCAGGCGTTATAAGTTTAAGGTTCCATGCTAGATAGAGCCTTCAATAGGAAGATGCAAGTTCTGGTCACCATAAGACCATGGAAATATGGTTATATCCCACACTATATTGTTCTCAATACCCAGGGGCTGCTAAGTATTTGAAGATGGGCTGCTGGCTAATACCATAAATATAATACCAACTTTACAAAAGATAGAAGAAGACTTCCATTGCATACAAAAAGATACCACCTGATATAAATACCACCACCCTGTTCTAAAAAGGCAATCCGTTACACTTTGTTTCATTAGTCGTGCACAAATAATGGTTTACGCAAGCCTGGAATCTTAGTTGTTTATTCTTTTTTTTAAAAAGCAAGTCACTTGCAAGACCCCTAAGCCAGGGGTGTCAAACTCAAGGCCCAGGGGTCGGATTTGGCCTGTGGAGTGCTTAGATCTGGCCCACAGGGCCAGCCTGTAAACAGCAAAGGACTGACTCACGGTGTCTCTGCCAGAGGAGCTTGGAGGGTCACGTGCGGCTTTCCTGAGCTCCGTTTTCGCTGACATAGGATTGAAGGGGGCCGTCGCAGCTGAAAACAGGGCTTGGGAGCCCATTTTTGCTGGCAGAGCCCTCAGGCCACCACCTGCACCTTGACATGAGTGACGTCGACTTGGCCACGCCCACCTGGTTCCCCAAGGTCTGATGTGGCCCTCGATGAAATCAAGTTTAACACCCCTGCTTAAGCATAAAGAAGAAGCAACGGTGCCTGCATTAAGAGCTGGAGTTGGGTTAGGACTATGATGACTGCAGAATAAAAAAAAAAGTTTCTTTGATTTGACATTCAACTAGGGCAGTGATGGCTGAACTTTTTGCTGTCGCATGCCAAAAGCAGGGGGGGGGGCACGTGTGTGCATACCCATAATCCAATGCGCCCCACCCCCACGCATGCATGCACAATCCCCTCACGCTCCCCCTGCTTTTGGCACGTGATGGCACAATGGCCCTGGTAAGCCTGTTTTTTGCCCTCCCCAGGGTCCAGAGGTTTTCTAGGAGCCTTAGAAGGGCGAAAACAGGCTTCCCCACCCTCCCCGGAGGCCAGAAAGGGCCCGTTTCTGACTTCTGGTGGGGCCGGAAGGCCCGTTTTTCACCCTCCCCAGGCTCCCTAGGCTCGTGTGCCCAGATATGGCTCCACATACCACCTGTGGCACACGTGCCATAGGTTCACCACCATGAGACTAGGGAAACTCTTGGCCCCTGCAGATTGGCATATAGCAATATAAGCATAAGAAATGGGGAAACTTTCAAAATTGTGGAAGCAGCAGCAAAGTGAACTAAACTCAATCCCATAAAAGCTAACAGGTGATCTATGAATTGGGATGTAACAGAGGGAATAATCTCTTATCTCTTATCCAAATTTCCAAACAAGAAAAAAAGTTTTAAGATGTGATTAGGTAATCAGTCATATAACCAGGAAAGTAACCAGTGTTGGTTCAAGAACTTTAAGGTAAGTGTATGGTTTATCCATTCTTTCTCCAACTAACAATGCTCACTAACTTCTTCACTAAAAATGAAATTAAACTAGGGATTTCTAGCAAGGGTAAATACTGTCTATAAATCTACCAAAGAACTCTTTAGAGGCCCGAAGTGCTGCCAAGAAGGGTAAGGTCATAATAAAATTGTTCAAGCAGGTCTAAGTGAACATAATAAATCAAAGCAAAATAAACTATTTGGGTATGGATTAAAAAAAAAAAAACAATCCTTGACACCAATAATAATTCTAAGCTCCAGTAACCTATTCCTGTTAAGAAAGTCAGTAAATTTTTAAAAAGATTATAAAACATACAAACATGTTTATCAAACTGTGATAAATGTGTGGATACTTCAATTGATGGAGCTGATCAGCAGTGTAACAGAGGGCCTATTTCTGCTCAAGTCTGTACTTAAATGGCTGAGTAGCTACATCACTTTAGCAAGTGACCCAATCCTAATATGGTGAAAGATATGGCATAATAAATTTATAACCAGGAGGATCTGACTTGGAACTATGATAGAACTTACAATATATTAAGTGCTTATCTGTACAAGGAATAATAGGAATGCTTTTTGACACAGAACATTATGAATTTGTGGAATGAAATATGCTTTCTTAAAAAAAATTGAACAAGTTTCAGAAAATGTGAAGTGAATGTGCTTAGTAAAGAACAACTGTCAAATATACATTATCTATTCTAGGCTATTATATCTCACACGCCCATGAAATGGTTATCATCTGCAAACAGTCCATATTCTGGAGACTACTAAATTGGCACTTTAGTTTAAAAAAAAACCCCAGTGAATCAGGAACCTATTCTCTTGCCTGTATAACTGCTAATGGGGTCAAATCTTATTTTCCAAAGGTAAATTTTTTAAATAATAATTCACAAAGTTAGGTAATTTGAATGACCTAGAATACATAAGAGTTTCAATAATAGCAAGATATAGAAGATTGTAAGATAGGAAAATGGTCTGGGGAAATACAAAAAGATACCACCAGCCTTAATTTTTTTCCCTTTGTTTCTTAGCACACAAAGAACATGTCAGGTATGGATTTGAATGTGCAAGAACTAAGTGTACAATATTTTGCTACAACCTCCTCTCCCTCATGTATAATATGAGCAGAAAAGTTGCATTTGCAAATCCTATTTAAAAGGAAAACAAGAGAAAATCAATTGTTTTTACACTGTTATTGTTAGAGATATCTTTGAAACATGAAATTAAGCTGAATTTAACAATTTGTACATAAAGTCAATAACGTTTTGAGGGATTATATATGAGTTGCAAATGACTGCAAGTTCAAATAAACTGAAATATATGAGTGTGAGAATATCATTTCCAGAAACACTCACAACACAGAATTCTCTTAAGAGAAAAATATTTTTCTCAGAATAAGCATATCCCAAAACTATATCCATGTCAAAAGTGCCAAAGGAAAATAACTGACCGCTGATATATTTTCTTATGAATGAATACATTCTCAAAGTAATCCTACCTCTAAGCCATTACACATTTGTATTTTTCATAACCTACTTCACTAAATCTGAATCATTCTGCTAAAATGTAAATGATTCAATAGCTCATGTTGTCATTTTGATATCAGACTATGTAGTTCTGTGTTAGCAACCTTATCACCTGGGATTTTGCAATAAAGACTGGGATAGCCTTCCCACAGATGTTTAGAAGAGAAGACACTATTTAAAAAAAGGAGTAAAAGAAAATAAGAATATAAAACCAATTCTATTAACCAGCACAGTAAGCCTCACACTTGAAAAACAAAATTCCAGTCACACCTACATCAGCATGTGATTCTGCCATGAATTTACACTGGAAAAATTAAACTGAATTTGTCATTACTTCCCATCAAAACTACCACATATAGTGGGATATGCAAAGCAACAGATTCACCAGGGTAACTGAAATTTAACCTCTCATATTTTTCAAGAAGTTAATTAACTGGCTGCATTTCTTCACTGGAGAAAAGGAACCAACAAACATAACTTACAAATCATAACTGGTTTCCACGTCTTGTTTTTAAAAAATGGACAGCAACAAGTGATGCTACAGTTCCATGTTTTTGGGGCAAACTAAAATACTGTACTTGGGATTTGTTACTGAATATTTATGCGTCAATGTTCTAAGTTAACTTTAATTTATACCATTAAAAATATTCACACAAATTTTCACAAGAATGTTTTCTTTTAGTATCCATGAAAATGTGTTGGAGAGAGAAAAGTACATAATTGAACATTTTAATCCTAATTGGTTATTTGAAGGCTAGGAAAAACTAGGCATGCTACTTCTGCCAGGGGAAAAAAAATCAGTCTACTGCCACCTTAAATGCCACTCTAGTATGGTGGCTCAAATCAGAGCTGTAATAAATGGTAGAATCCTTAATGCTTCACCCATCAGCCATTTTTTTACTCACAGAACTGAAACAGTTTCCCGGAAGTCTGTATATATTCCAACATTAACAAATGTTTTGAAAGCTTTCAAGCATTCTTGTTACATAATGGAAAACACAGCCTTGTTCTTGAGGGGATAGAGCACCTTTCCTTTACAAGGTATTTGTAATTTTAGAGAAAAAGGCACCAAGGCATCCGGAGGATGGCAAAAAAATAGTAACAAAAAAAAAAGCCAGGCACAACCTAAATTGAAAAGCAGGGCATACTCAAGACCCAGCATCTTCAGTAAAAGTTCCACCCTAAAAGCCTCAGAATGAACTTTATGGGGTACCCCCCATCACGTGGCTTCTTAAACCGTCCCCCCCCCCAAGAATTACACCTTAACATTTGCTCGTTGCCAATCCTCCCTCGCCAAAAAAAGGTTTTTACAACGAGTTTCCAAGTGCACCTTCAAAGCAGGGCCCCGCGGGTGCGGATCCTAAGCCCCCCCCCCCCACCTCCTCAAGTGCATTGCAACACCGCTCTCCCCTTCCCCATAAACCAGGCGATGCATGCCTGCTGCCAGCTAGATAAAGGGGGTGGGTAGGGGGAGTAGAGGAGAAAGCCAGGCGGCTGCCAAGCAAAGGCCCCAGCATCCAGAAGAGAGTGTGACGCACTTCGGTAACCTGATTCCCCACCCTCCCCGCGGGGCTGGCAAAGAGAGAGAGGGAGAGATTTGGGGGCGGGCGGTGGGGGGGAAGAGGCTCTTTTCAACAAGGAAATGCGAGGCGAGGCCCCGCCGGCCGGCCGGCCATCTGAGCAAAACCCAGTCAGAGCCTGCAAAAGGGAGCGGGACCCCGAGCCAGCCAGGACTCTGGGGGAGAAGAAGACGGAAACAAACACGGGGTGTGGCAGCCCGAGGCGCCTCCTCTTTCTCGCCCTGCCTCCCCCACCCCCCCCACCCCCACGACTCAGGGACAGGAACCGCCGAATAAGGACTGCGGCCGCGGCTTTAGGCCGGCTGACCCAGCCAAGGCCTTTGATCGCCGCTCGTCCTGAAAGGAGTTCCAACTGGGGAAGGGGAGTTTTGGGGAGGGGGGAATCTAAGCCTGCCCTGGAGGCCTTTTAGGGAGCTCAAGTCCAAGGCCCCTTCCTCAACCCCCGCTGCCCACCCCAAAAAGAAAGCGAGCGGACAGGCTTGCTAAACCCGATTTCCCCCCCTCCCCGCCTCTGGTTTTCTTGCCACCCGCTTATTGTTATTTCCCATCACTCCGAAGGTCAAAAAAGCCCCGCCGCCTTTAAGGAAGGGAGAGGAAAGTTGCCTCGGGGGGGAAATAAAAATAAAAATAAAAAAAAGCTCCACCAAGTCAACTCCTACCTGGATGAGAGCTGGCTTTGGACTGCGCGCGGGAGGGGAGGGGAGGGGGGGCCGCGGCATGTTAGATCTTAACCAAAACTGCCGCCAAAAGAGGGGGGGGAAGAGTCCCAAGGCTGGAAACAGCTTGACGCTTCCGCCCCCCTCCCCCTACTCCTCCCCCCCCGCAACGACCCAGCGGGGGCCCCGTCATCAAAAAGACATCAAAAGCTCTCGGGGAAAGGGCCGCTTCCCCCCCCCGCTCCCACAACCTCCCCGGCCCGACTAGGTAGACTGGCCACCATAAAACGTCCAGGGGGAAAGAAGGAGGGAGGGAGGGAGGGAAAGAGGAGGCGACGTGTCCAAAGCGCCGCTTGAAACCCGGCAGAAGTCGCGCAACTGCTCCGACAACCCTGCCGCTTTGGGAGAGGGGAGGAGGGGCGGGGGAGGGGGTTGAGTTTCCCCAAGGATTGGGGTGGGGGGTTAACAGGGGGCAGAGGGGGATAAAGGGAAGGGAAGCCTCCTCTTCTGTCCCTCTTCCGAAAGTCAGCAGAAGGGGAAGGAAGGAAGGAAGGAAGGGGACTTCGGACCAGAACTCCTTCACTGGAAGGCCTCACCTGGCAGGGCCCACAAGCGCTTCTTCCCTGGAAAAGGAGTACAGACGTGACTCCTCGCATTGCCAGGCCTCTTGGGGAGGGAAGGGAGCAGCAGGCAGGCAAAATTACTCTTCCCCCTCACCACCCCCAAAATAACAACACTCCCCCCCTCCTTTGGAGGCTGTCAAGGATCTCAAGAGACCCTCCTTCGCTTCCGAGGAAAGAAGGAAAAATAGATGAGTTAGGGAGGAGGGAAACAACAATGGGGGGGAGGAAGGGAAAAAGGAAGGAGAGAGGAAAAATAGGTGAGTTAAAGAAGGCGGGAGGGAGGAACAAAACAAGTTAGAGATGAAGGAAGGAAAAATTGAGAAGGAAAAATGAGAGAGGAAGGAAAATAAATGAGACAGGAAGGCAAAGGGAGGAAGGGGGAAGGAAGGAAAGGAAGGAAGAAGTGAGAAGGAAGAAAAATAACCGAAGAGAGAGAGGAAGGAAGGAAGGAAGGAAGGAGAAGGAAGGAAAATAAATGAGGAAGGAAAGGAAGGAAGGGAGAAGGAAGGAAAATAACCCGAGAGAGAAAGGAAAAGAAGAAAGGAAGGAAGGAAAATAAATGAGAAAGGAAAGAAGGAAGGACGGAAGTGAAAAGGAAGGAAAATAACCGAAGAGAGGAAGGAAAAGAAGGAAGGAAGGAAGAAGTGAGAAGGAAGAAAAATAAACGAGTGAGAAGGAAAAGAGAGGGAGGGAAGCAAGGAAGGAACGAGCAAAACAAGAGTTTAGCGACCGAGGGGACGAATCCCCTCCCCTCCCCTTTCTCACGGCTCACCCCGAACCCGCCTCCGCGTCCCGGCTCCGCGCGTGGGGGATGCCCGGCACGCGTCTCCCCCCCACCGCACCCCCGTTCCCACGGCCAGAGCAAGGAGAGGGGGGTCCGCGCGTCTCTCTCTCTCCGTCTCCTTCTCGGGTCGCGTGCCGGGCAAGAGAGCGATTCTGCCCCGTTTCCCTTTTCCCCTTCCTCCCCCAAAGTGTGTGTGTGGGGGGAAAGAGGAAAAGAGAAGGGAAGCGTCTCCATTTTCTCTGCCAGCAACGGCGGCGGGGCCTCGGCCTTTCCCAGCAGGCGGGGCCGGAGGGAGGAGGAGGAGGGAAGGGGCGAGAGAAAGTGTGTGTGTGGTGGAGGGGGGGGGGAGGAGATCGTCCTTCGGGGCTCCGGCCTTGGGGAATCCCCCCCACAAACAGCGGCCTGGAGAGGAGACGTGGGGGGGGGGGCGGCGAAGGAAGCGCCTTCCTCCCGGCCTGCTCGGCCCCGCGTCCTCCATCTTGCCTGCCTGCCTCAGCTCGGCCTCCGTCAGGCCCGGAGGGAGCCGCGCCGAAAGTAGCCCGTCCCCACGGGGAATGGGGGGGGGGAGAGGAGGAGGAAGGGAAGACTTCCAGAATCTTCGACGCCACGGTCCGACTTACCCCCGCTGTCGGTGAAGGAAAGGAGGCAGGGAGGCCTGGCCGACGACCGGGCCTGCCTTGGGGCTCCTCCGCGCGCCTTTTTTTTTTTTTCGCCTCCCCCCCCCTCCGCTCCCCGCCCTTCCGCGCCTCAAGTCGTCCTCGACCTTCCCGGCTTCGCTTTCTTTTCCCCCACAAGACGAGGCCTCCCGCTCGCTCGGTTTCCCTTCCCGTCGTCGTCGTTTTACCTCAGACGCTTCCCAGGCCTTGTTGAGTGAGGAGTGAGTGAGAGGCCCGCTCGGCGGGAAATAATCCAACAGGCCGCCGTAGGAGGAAGAGGAGGGCCGAAGCGAGGCCTAATGAGGGAAAGGAGCGGGGGGGAGGAGGAGGGTGGTCGTCTGGTCTCTTCCCGGTTTAAGCGCGGCGACGTGGGGGGGCAGCGAGGCGGGCGGAGGGTTTCAATTCGGCGGCGGCGGCGGCGCTGGGGATTGTTTGGGGTGTTCGCAGCTCGGCGGCTGGCGAGGGAATGGAGGGCGCAGGCGCCACCTGGCGGCCACCGAGCTCGCCACGTTCGGACGGGCCTAGAGCGGCACCTGCTGGGAGGACTCAGGAATGCAGGAAGGGGGGAGGGAGGGAGAAAGAGGAGAGAGCGCGCGCGCGCGCGCGCGCTCGCTCAGCCAAAGCGGCCCCTTGTGCTCCGTCCAGGCTTGGCGGAGAAAACGGGGTAAACAAGGTGCCGCGCACGCGCTGTCTCTTTTTTTCCTCTCCCTTGATGATCGAATCGCCACGCCTTCCTCCCCGCCGTGACGTCATCGCCCCTAAAGGCCCCTCCCTTGCCTGTTCTGCCTTGGACCGCGCAGGAAGTGTTGAGCGGCACGTAGCGCCCCAGGTGGGGGAGGGGGGGTTGCTCCCTTATTTTCTAGTGGGGGAGGGTGCAAAAAAAAAAAAGGAGGGGGTATTTTTGGGGCTCTGAAAGGGGCTGCAACTGGAATCAAGCTGCTTGCAATCAAAGCCTCTCCAATCTTGTAGCTTGGTGGGACTTCAATTTCCAAGAATTCCCCCAGCCAGCCTTGTTTATGACCTTTTGCCGTAGTTGTTAAGCGAAGCATTGCAGTCACTAAGTGAATCATGCAGTGCTTAAGTGAATCTGGCTTCCCCACCTCCCTTCTCTCCGCCCGCCCCCCCCATTTGACTTTGCTTATTGGAGTTGCCTAGGGTGATCATGTGACCCTGGGACAGTGCAACTGGCGTAAGTACATGCCAGTTTCCAAGTACCTGAATTTTGATCATGTGACATTGGGGAGCCTGTAGTAGTCCTGTGTGTGAAAACGGGTCAGACGTTAATGTTTTTTTCTTTTTCAGTGCCCTTGTCATTTTGAAGGCTCAGTAAACAAATTTGTTGCTGGTATCCTTATGATTTATATTGATATTGATTGTTTCCTGATTGCTTATTTGTACCCTATGACTATCATTAAGTGTTGTACCTTGATGAAGGTATCTTTTTTTTTAATGTACACTGAGAGCATAGGCACCAAGACAAATTCCTTGTGTGTCCAATCACACTTGGCCAATAAAATTCTATTCTATTCTATTCTATTCTATTCTATATTCTATTCTATTCTAAACAAATGGTTTTAATTCTAGGACTTCCTATATTGGGGGGGGGAGATGTTTTTGCCAGTGGTTTGCTCTCCAAGCTTGTTACAATTTAGTTTCTGAACGTTTCGTTACCAGACTAGGTAACATCATCAGCTGGGTTTTCTTGTTCTATTCTCCTTAGTTTATAAACGATCACCAATCTCTTTCCACTTATGACTGTATGACTGTAACTTTTTGTTGCTATCGTCAAGGGTTAAATTGCAACCTATGACCATCATTTGTGTTGTAAATGTTGTACCTTTGATGTATTCTTTTCTTTTCTTTTTCTTTTATGTACACTGAGAGCATATGCACAAAAACAAAATCCTTGTGTGTCCAATCACACTTGGCCAATAAATTCTATTCTATTATTCTATTGTTGTTTGTTTGCTTGATCTAATGACCAAGAATCTGGCAGATACCAAAAATTTATCTCTGCCTACTATTAATCCGGTAGTTTAAGTTGTCTTCCAATGCAGCTGTTCCTCTCTGATCTTTTTCAAGCAACTTTTTTTTTTTTGACCACAGCCGCCTAAAGAGTTTCATTTTTATTTGTTTTTTTATGTGTGTTGTAAAACACAATATTTGTAGTTTCTGGGCTTTGTTCTGTTTTTCTCAATTAAAAAAAATCAAAAGCAAAGAAAAAAAAACTAGTGGCAGATATGCAATTATTCTCAGGAGGGTCAGGCTAAGAGGAATGTTAAATTCAGATTCCTCCCAGATTTTTGGCCATTTGTTGCCCTGCTCAAGCCTACCTTGCTGGATTTTGGTGAGGATAAAATGGACAGGGAGGGAGGTAAACCTATACATCCCATCTTGGGTGCTTGAAGTCATTATGATAAAAATGATCAATTACCCACTTTAAAGTAGATTCAAATTAAGAGGTATAACATTAGCACAGAAATAATCCAGATTACCTCACTTGCTTTGAGCTATAACTCTTATCACCTTCTGCCAGTTCAATGTCAATGGATTATGGAAACTATAGTCCAAAATACTGCAGCTCTTTGCAAAATGTTGGCATAAATCTTCCATTTAATTGCCGATAGATACAGATAGTTCTCGACTTACAACAATTGAGCCCAAATTTTATGTTACTAAAATAGAAATTTGTTAAGTGAGTTTTGCCCCATTTTACGATTTTTCTTCCCTCGTTTGTTAAGTGAATCGCTGCCATTGTTAAATTAGTAAAACCGTTGTCGAATGACTTTCACCATTGACTGTGCTGGTCCAAAGGTCGTAAAAAGGGGAATCACGTAACCCCAGGACACTGCAACCATCATAAATGTGAACCAGTTGTCAAGCACCCGAATGTAAATCGCGCATAAAGCGCACCAGTGCGCCTACCGTCTCTGTCTTACTGTCCCCATTTATTTGTATTTACTTTCTTTATGTTCATACCTATACTTGTTATTGTGTACATGTTTGACAAATAAATAAATACCTTATTTTTCGGAGTATAAACCGCACCTAAATTTAGAAGAGGAAAACAACAACAAAAAAGTTTTTGGCTTACCTTTTTTTCAGCCCATTTTTTAGGCTTTTTTCGGCCTGTTTTGGAGGCTTTTTTCAGCCCATTTTCAAGGCTTTTTTCAGCCAATTTTTGAGGCTTTTTCAGCCCATCTTTGAGGGTTCTTTTGGGCTGTTTTGGGGGCTTTTTTGGCCTGTTTTCGAGGCTTTGGGGGACCATTTTTGAAGCTTTTTTTGGCCCGTTTTTTCCCCAAAAGCGGCCAAAGAAAGCCTAAAAAATGGGATGAAAAAAGCCTGAAAACGAGCCCAAAAATAGCCTCAAAAATGGGCCCAAAAGTGCCTCAAAATGGGCCAAAAAAGCCTTAAAAACAGGCCAAAAAAAGCTCTCAAAACGGGCCAAAAAAAGCCTTGAAAACAGGTCAAAAAAAGCCAAAAAATTGGGCTGAAAAAAGGCCCCAAAACAGGGTGCGGAGGCCAAAATATGGCTGGCTGGTGGCCGGGACTTTGGCAATATTCTGTCTATAAGACGCACGGACATTTTCACCCCCTTTTGGAAGACAGAAATTGTGTTTTATAGTCCGAAAAATACGGTAAATAAATAAATTGCGTCACCATGGGAATGTCTGCAACAGTCCCAAGTGTGAAAAACAGCCATCACTCCCCTTTTTTTCGGTTTCCGTTCCAACTTTTGATCGGTCACTAAACGAACTGTTGTAAGTTGAGGACAACTTGCATTGAAACTTTTACTCTTCCCGCTTTTTTACCCATCTCTGGTGGTGATTTTCCTTTATTACAAGGTGGTTGTTTTTTTTATTCCGCTGCTGGAAGAGTTAGGTCAGCTCTTGCAACGGAATTTTCAGCGAAGGCATTTTTGGGCCGAATGAAAAAGGAAGCGTGCTTGATTGGTTGCCATTGTACAGGAATAATGGTAGAATTAAACAAGTTGGAATGGTGTAAAGTCGGGACTGCTCCGTAACCACTCCCGAAGGGAAAGGGTAAGGAAAGAGGAGTAAAGAAGGAAGAAAGTAGGTAGGCAGGTGGGTAGGTAGGAAAGAAGGGAGGGAGAAGAAAGGATAAGAAGAAGGAGAAGATAGAGGGTTAGAAAGGATGGTAGTGAGAAGTGGGAAAGAGGAGGGGAAGTAGGAAAGCGAGGAGAAGGATGGTGGGGAAAGTCGAAGAAGGATGAGAAGGGTAGAAAGGATTAAGGGAGGGAGTGGCGGTCGAGCAGCCCTGATTGAGTATAATTTGAGTATAGGATTGATTGTTGGATAAGTGATTGTATTGTACACTGGTCAAATTGTGGGAATTATTATGGAAAATAAAAATTTTGCCCTAAAAAAAAAAAAAAAAAAAGGAAGCGTGCACATTAGATCTACTACGGGCTTCCACGAGCTCTCAAACTCTGCAATTACGCTCTGACCCAAAATGATTCAGAGCTACTTAAAAGCAACGTTGCCCCGTTGACCCCCCCCAAATCTGGTAATGCGGCATAATTTGATCTCCAGCTGCATTTTTTTCTTTTTTGGTCATTTAAATAATGAGTCAAGGCCTTTTATTTTGGGCCACTCGCAGCAGTCATGAAATTACACTTTCAAACATCCCGTAAGTGAGCGGAATGCCAGAATTTAGACACCTCATTGCTGATGCAATCAGCAATTCCGCGTGTCTCACACACAAACACACACACACACACACGTTAATGGAGCTTAGTCGTGCGTTTCACAACCCCATTAGGGTAGAAAGCAGGATCTGGTGCATTGCCTCTACAATGCTGTTCATAACCGATTATTAACGGAATAACAAAGTTGGAAGGGGCCTTGGAGGTCTTCTAGTCGAACCCCTTGCTCATGCGATACCATTCCAGACAAGTGGCTGTCCAGTCTCTTCTTAAAGGCTTCCAATTCTCTCCATTGGGAGAGAATTCCTTCATGCTATATACTATATACTGTTAAAATTATGTAGTGCTGATGATAGAAAGGAGAGAGAGAGAGAGAGAGAGAGAGAGAGAGAGAGAGAGAGAGAGAGAGAGAGAGAGAGAGATTAGAGATAGTTAGAGAGAGAGAGATTAGAGATAGATAGATAGATAGATAGATAGATAGATAGATAGATAGATAGATAGATAGATAGATAGATAGATAGATAGATAGATATAGAGGGAGAGAGAGAGAGGAGGTAGGTAGGTAGGTAGGTAGGTAGGTAGGTAGGTAGGTAGGTAGATAGATAGATAGATAGATAGATAGATAGATAGATAGATAGATAGATAGATATAGATAGATAGATATAGAGGGAGAGAGAGAGAGGAGGTAGGGAGGTAGATAGATAGATAGATAGATAGATAGATAGATAGATAGATAGATAGATAGATAGATAGATAGATAGATAGATAGATAGATAGATAGATAGATAGATAGATAGATATAGATAGATAGATATAGATAGATATAGAGGGAGAGAGAGAGAGGAGGTAGATAGATAGATAGATAGATAGATAGATAGATAGATAGATAGATAGATAGATAGATAGATAGATAGATAGATAGATAGAGGAGAGAGAGAGAGAGAGAGAGAGAGAGAAATTATTATGATTATGAAGTGGCCACAAAGCAGGGAGTCAACTTATTTTTCAAAGCATCAGAAAGCAAAATAAGAAACAAGTTGCCAAGGTTGGAGAGCCCTGGACTAGAAGACCTCTAAGGTCCCATCCAGCTCTATTCTGATTAATTATGATTTAATATCTAACTGAATTAGTTCCAATACACCATAGGTTAACATAATATATGAATTAAAAGCTGGAGAAAAGCAGAAACATAGATCCTTGAGAAAGATGGAAAAATAAGCATGATAAGAGACAGGGCTCAAGCATATTAACTGGTGTCTAAGTAAAAAAAGAATAAAAAAGGCCATCATTCAGAATATAAAATAATAAATCACTTTATTAAAAATAGTCACTTGAGTTTAACTGCAAAACAATTCTAGGATTATATTAAGTCATTGTCGTACGTCTAAAAAAATAAATCTTTCTCAACCCGTTGGAATATAGTTTCTGATGTCAACAATTTCATCTTTTTGCTCTTAAAACAGTTATTATTTACAAGTCAGGTCATTCTTAATTACACACAACTCGATTCCAAAAGTTCTGTATTTCGATGTGGATTTACCCGCGACGTATGCATAGCTCGTAAAATTTCCCAGATGCATTCGTGAAATTTTTTTTTTTAAAAAAAAGGCTGAATAAGAAAAGCCCCCACGCAGCTTCTCATGTAAAACAAGTTCTTGCTATTCTCTATGTGAATAAAGAGATTAAAACAAAACCCTCAAAAAATGTTGGGGGAACAACAGTGTGCACACACAACTCTTTGCCATGTTTTAATCGGTGGGTGGTTTTGTGTTTTTTTGAGTTCCGATCTGGCTGAAGAGCTGTGTTAGATCCCCTTCAAATTATGCCGCTTATAAATAACTGAAAAATAAGTGGAGCAGGTCACAGGGAACCTGCCACAGAAATCAAATTAAGACTTTTTAAAAAAAAATAAAAATTGGCAACCATCCAGGAGCTTAAAGGTTTCCCCCCCCCCCACCTTCCTTAAAGCTATCTGGCCTTGCTAAATGAAAAGGAAGTTAGTTGTTAGCGTGATATATATATATTTTTAATAGCAGCATTCTGAATGAAGTTCAAACTGTCAGTTTTTCTACTTCCCCCCATCCTCCGTGCAATCCCCATAAAGTTATCAGCAGAAGTTGTAAATTCACCCCCCTTCGGGCTGAACTGCCATTGTAGTGTTGGGCAAAACACAAAAGCCAAACTTAAAAACAAGCTTCCTTCCCAGGAAACTGCACCCCACAACTCTTACAAAGAGACTGCGACAAAGCCTCCCCCCCTCCCCCGCCACCCGCCGGAGCTCCCGATGTGACACACCTGTTTAAAGCCATCTTGGTTCGTGCCAGGAAAGTGTTGTTGTTTTTTTAAACAAGTTTTCAAATAAATACGTCAATAAATAAAAAAATGCAGCAGTTGCTTTTAAAAAGAAGGGGGGAAAAATAAGGTAAAACGGCTAGATCGGTGTTTTGTTTTTTTTAGCAAGATAGGAATAACAACACAAGAGATTTATTACTAGGAAAGAGCAGGTTGATTTTCTGATCGGGAAACACAAAAATGAGCAAGAGGAGGGTTGTTTTAATCTCAAAAAGGGGATTTATTATCCTTGGGGTGCTGGAGAGATTTTTTTGCATCCTAGCAATTCCTATAAAGCAATTTCAGGAAGGCGAAGAAGTAAGATTAAAACAAACCCCGATATCCCATTTATTCTTCTGTTATTTTAAATGTATCACCCGGTCCTTTCCTTCATAAAGAGGCAACAGGGATTGAAATCAATTAATGTTACATTCAGTTTTATGTTTTGCTACCTAACATAGCGCAGGGCTGTCCAAACTTGGCCCCTTGAAGAGTGGTGGACTTCAACTCCCAGAATTCCCCAGCCAGCATGAGCTATAAATATGAGCAAGTTGCTGGCTGAGGAATTCTGGAAGTCCACAAGTCTTAAAGTTGCCAAGGTTGGAGACCCCTGATCTTTCTGATGCATCCTTTTATTTCAGGGGAAAACCCGATAATACCAGAACAGCAGCTCGGTTCTACCCATAAACGATAAAAACTCAAAAACTCTCGCTTCATCCATCGCACGAATCTACAGAGGAAAAAAAGAAGGACACGCACCGCCACCAACTTAATCCCAACCGATGTGCGGCTCATCGCCCAAAGTCAGAACTTTCGTTACGACGCCTGGATTCCCAAAGCATCAGTTAATGATGCCTTTATGCAAACTGATAAATGTGAAACTTAAAAGGTCGGGTTTGCATCCCAATTTCAGTTTGCAATTTCAGTTACTCCACCTGTGGAGGTCACGCTACGACCCAGGTGAGCCTTTGAACTGGGATAGAAAGCAGCAGTGGGGAAATCCTCTGTGGTTTGCCACTGGTTCGCTGCCCGCGCCTACGCGGTGAGCACTAAACGTGTGCTTCATGTTTCTAAGGTAAGTAGAACAGCGAGGGGGCAGGGAACAGCTGTGCTGCGCTATTTAGATTCGCTAGAAAGAAGGATTTCCTGCTTTCTAGCGAATATAAATCGCGCGGCACAACTGATCGTCAGAAATACCGGTTCGTACCAACCAGCTTTTTTTTTTTTTACTGAACCGGTAGCTTTTATCACTACCGGTTCGCTCAAACTGGTGCGAGCCAGTAGGATTTCACCACTGGACTACCGGTTCGCTCAAACCGGTGCAAACCAGTACGATTTCACTACTGGACTACCGGTTCACTCGAACCGGTGTGAACCAGTAAGATTCCACCACTGGAAAGGGGTATCAAGAGGTTGTCCCGTGTGATTGGCACCTTCCTTCCAAGACACAGACCCAAGGAAAGGCGATTCGGTTTGTAAAACAGAGCTACCGGTGTTGCTGCCCCAATCTACCCTTTGACTGAATGGAAAAATCGGCGAAGTACAAGATCTACCTCTTTCCTTATTCTAAAATAATTCTTCACGCCCCTTTTGTCATTCAGCTTTTTGTGTTGGCCTTGTGTATCTGGCTGATACCGCTTCGGACTGCAAGAGGGACGAGCAAAGGCTAGAGAATTGTTGGCATCGCATAGCAAACACAATAGAGAGAACTTTCAGACTGGCGTCAGGAGCAAGTTCAGCTATTTTAAGAATCTTAAGGGAGGAAAGGGCCTTGGGGGAAGAGTATTCCGTTACTAGTGCAGAGGAAACTTAATGGCCTGTAGACTTCAACTCCCAGAATTCCTCAGCCGAGAATTCTGGGAGTTGGAAGTCCACAGATTGTAAAAGTCGACAAGAGTTGCCCAAACCTGTCTAGTTCTTGGTGTACTTTTTGCAGGTGTTCGGCTATAAACTCTACGGGGGGGGGGGACCCTCAAAAAAATACATCAAGAACCTCAACAAGTTGCAAGATAATTTCTCTACCACTTGAAAACCTGACAAAAACACCGAAAAAATTCCGGCCCCCGAACATTTTAACACCCAATGGCAGGCGCTCCGATTAAAAGCGCCTCCAATTAAATTAGTAGGATGGAAAATCCAATCAACTTCCTCTCTCGGCGAGTCATACCACGCGCAACCCGGTGCCTCCAATTAAAGCGCCGATTCTCGCTAGATCCATTTCGGAGGCGATACATGTGAATCTGGGTCAGCGTTTGGGTTTTTTTTTGTTTTCATGGAATCTCTCACCACCGGCATCTCCAATTAGGGCATGAAGACTTTCTGCCGGTTTGCGATAAACTTGCAACACCAGGGACATTTCTCCACCGCCTCCGCGCACTCTTGGCAAGCCAGGTGTCCGCATGGAATGAAGACCACGGAGAGAAGCTTATCCATGCAAATCTTACAGATCTTTTCTTCCTCCAGACGTTTCAACTTCTCTTCTGTACTGAGATCTGCCGGAGGGAGGGAGGGAGGGGGAAGAAAAAAAAAAAGAGATTTTATGGGATCCCAGGAGGGGAAAAACTACCTGTTCTGACCTATGCTTAGAAAGCATAGTACAATCTTAGTCCCGGCAAACCTCTTTTGTTCATACGGCTGTGAATTATTGTCATTCCCAGTCTGAAAGGCTTTTCAAACAGTCTTTCAGGGGAATGTTTACAAACACCCACCTTATCTCCCTTGGAATGCTGCCAGAGAACTAATTGCCAAATGCAGGGCAAGGCCAAACTTAGCACAGAGTCAAACAAAACTTTCCAAAGCTGAACCAACCAGATGAACTAATTGGTTCTTGCAAAAGCTCACATCCCTTTCACTCCTCTTTTATGTCTTATGGGAGCGGCCAATCATCTCCAAGCCTTACTCACAAGTCAACCCTGTTTTCTTAATTGTTCTTGTCTTCTGGCAGCTCTGTGCACGCGCACACTGGGAACAGGCTCCTGCTGTTCTTCTGCCTTGCTGATGTCAGACTCCAGAGGCAGCAAACAACTAGAGATAGTCCTCGACGGACGACCATCATCGAGGCCAACTTTTCCATTGCTAAGTGAGACATTTAGCAACAAGGAAGTTTTACTATTTAGCAGCTTTTAGGGGAAAGCTGCTCTCTTGCGAAAAGCCCAGACATCCAAAAAAAAAAAAGCCCTCAGAGTTTTGCAACCTTTCTTGCCAAAGTTGTTAAACGAACCACAGCAGTTGTAAAAAAAAAATAACAACACAGCTCTTCAGTCAATCTGGGTTCCTGTTGTGGCCCATCAGCAGCCTACAGGAGCTGGCAATGGAGTCAGAAAGCGATGAGACTGAGGTGAGGCCAGGGCCACCAGGGAGTGATGTGCGGACTCCAGAGCCTCCAGAGGCGGACAGTAGTGAGGCAGAGAAACAGGAGAAGTCTGTTCCTAATGTATGCATGAGAAGAGCTGCCAGAAGGCAAGAGCAGCTCAAGCAAAGAGGACGACTCAGGAGTAGGGCCAGGAGATGACTGGCCCCTCCCATAAGGCTTAAAACAGACCAGCACCGGTGTTTCAGCTTTGCCGGAAAACAACATTGTAGCTGCCTCTTCTGCTCCATCTACGCCTTTGTTTTTGTGGCTTCTGGACGTTTGCCAGGAAGGGCCTTTGGCACTTTGCCTAATTGGACTAAGGTTTGTGAGATAACTGAGGAATTTGTGTTGGGAGGCATTTGTTTTACTTTTGAGTTGAACGACGCTGGGAATGAAGTAATTCCCAGTTGTTTGAATAAAGTTTGTTTTTCCACGGTCTACATTTATTACTACCTACTTGGGTCTGGGTCACAACAGTTCCCCTTACTGAACTCACAACTCATCTTGTAAGTTGTGGCTTTGCTCATCTGAAGGTCGCAAAAGGGGATCGCGTGAGACAACCCTGGGACGGCTGCAGCCGTCATAAAATAGGAGCCAATTGCCAAGCCTCCAAATTTGTATCATGTGACCACGGGGAACGCTGCAACGGTCACAGGTGTGAACAACGGTACTTAAGTCACATTTTTTTAGTGCCGCTGTCACTAAATGAACGGTTGTAACTTGACACCTGTAGGTCTCAAAGTATCAAGGCAAATAGTCGCTGCGTCTCCAAGGCCTGGAGATTAAAACACAGGAAGAACGGCTGCAGGTTTTGGGTCTGGCTAGTCGAAAGAAAATAAGAATTAGGGGGCGATAGGATAGCAGTATTTCCAGTATTTGAGGGGCTGCCACAAAGAAAAAGGGCATCAACTTATTCTCCAAAGCATCAGAGGGCAGGACAAGAAACAACGGTTGGAAGCTGATCAGAGAGAGAAGCAATCTGGGATTAAGGAGAAACTTCCTAACAGTGAGGACAATTAACCAGTGGAACTGCTTGCCACCAGAAATCATGGCTGCTCCATCACTGGAGGTTGTTTTTTTTTTTAAGAAGAGACTGGACAGTCACTTATCTGAAATAGTATAGATTCTCCTACTTGAGCAGGGGGTTGGACTAGAAGATCTCCAAGGTCCCTTCCAACTCTACTCTACTCTTTTCTCTTCTCTATTTATTCCAGTCTTGTCTTGTCTTGTCTTCTCTCTTCTCTTCTCTTCTATCTCTTCTCTTTATTCCAGTTTCTATTCTATTCCAGATTTTATTCTATTCCAGATACTATTCTATTCTATTCCAGATTCTATTCCTATTCCTATTTCTATTCCTAGTCTAGTCTAGTCTAGTCTCTATATATTCCAATTTCTATTCTATTCTATTCTATTCTATTCTAGTCTAGTCTATTCTATTCTATTCTAGTCCTATTCCTATTCTATTCTCTATTTATTCCAGTTTCTATTCTATTCCAGTTTCTATTCTATTCCAGTTTCTATTCTATTCTATTCTATTCCTATTCTATTCTCTATTTATTCCAGTCTCTATTCCATTCCATCCCATTCCTTCCACCAAACGAGTGCCCGATGGCTCAGCCGTTATGATGCTGTTCCACGGGCAACGGTTCTCTCCCCAACTGAGTTTGTCATCATCCCTTCCTTGCCTTCCTAGCATAACTCGGTTTAGTCTGCATACAGACGCTGGGATGTGCAACAATCACCTTTCTGCAGATGGTTTTCTAAGTGCGCACTGGGTGTATCATCCCTCTGGGCACCGATTAAGTCTGTGACCAGCGCCTCAACCGACCGGTAGCGCTCAGCCGAAAGGCGCGCCTTCCTCTCCACCATTTGGCTAATTTCCTCCATGCTGAATCCCATTTGCAACGCGCTCTGGATTGCCCGGCTTTGCAGATGTTCTTCGTCTGCAAAAAAGCAAGAGATAAAATCTCGTGAAAGCAAGAAGACCCAGCTAGGAAAGTAAAAGCAGAGCTTGACGGACGGCCGCATCCGATCGTGACACTAAGCTCAGCACACGGGCAGCCCTTGACTGTAGTCCCTCACGGCAACAACTACTCACTCTACTCACTCCTACTCGCCCACGGCGACTCAGGCAGTTTACAGGAAATAAAAACACAACACAAAAGAAATGAAAATAATAAATTATCTTAATTTTAAATTTTAAATTATCAAATTGATTTTTTGAGTTTTAAATTTTTTGTAAATTTTAGAGGGTAATATTTTATCTATAAGTAGCCATATCAAATAGGTTTTTTAAGGGTTGTTTTTAGTTTTGTATTGTTGTTTTCTTTCTGTATTTTATTCTTGGCTGTACA
Organism: Ahaetulla prasina; assembly: GCF_028640845.1. Classification (NCBI taxonomy): domain Eukaryota; kingdom Metazoa; phylum Chordata; class Lepidosauria; order Squamata; family Colubridae; genus Ahaetulla; species Ahaetulla prasina. The sequence goes on along the minus strand of NC_080549.1, from coordinate 7,237,421 downwards.
CCGCCCTGAGTCCTTCGGGAGAAGGGCGGTCTATAAATAAAAATATTCTATTCTATTCTATTCTATAACAAAATAAAAATAATAAAATAGTAACCCCCACCCCCTACCCCTATTATTCATTGAATTAATGGCTAGTGACAGGATAGTCCGGTATATAAATATTCATTTCTACACTTGGATCCCCTAACATTGCATTCTTGGGGAATATAAAACTGCTTCCTATTATTTCTGACAATGAATCCCTATTGTTGAATTAAAGTAAGATCCCAAAAGAACTTGTTTCCTTCTAAATAATCTATATATGTTCTAACTAAGGTAACGAAGCATGTTATCTATAGTTAATTTTCATGGCTGCAAATTTAAAATATCCTGAGATCAGGTCAAATACTTAAATACCACTGTCCTAATTTACACCAATATTAGCCTGAAAGTTTTGCCAAACTAAACCAACAGGGGTGTGTGTATGTGTGTGGGTGGGTGGGTGTGTGTTTCCTTTGCAAAACATTTGTAAATACAATTGGGGGGGGGAATGCAAATTAACCAATTGGAATTGGACTCATAATGACAAGTAATTAGAACTGATCACAACAGTTCAGGATATACGTACCTTCAATCGTTAAAACTTTCTCAGCCTCTTCTGTCTATAAAGAAACAAATACATGTTATTTAGAAACTTGCACTGGATTGGAACTAAATTTTTGCTGGCTCATTCAGTAAATGCTTGTGAGGAAAAAAAATTGATAAGGATGTCACAATCCGTAGCTTCTAGCAACTTTACGGCAAAAGCATTCTGGGACTTGAAGTCCACACTTCTTAAAAGTTGCTCAGGTTGACAATTACTAGTTTACCGGGGTTACATAATAAGATTCCATTAGGATGGGAGGGGGGAGATGTTGTTTGAGGAAGGGACTGAGCCAACTGGTAGGTAATCTTATAGCACATGGCCAGATGGTCTCACCTCTCAAGGAGAAACAACCCAGAGTAATTTCAGGATTTGCAGGAATAAAAGTCAGTATGCCAGCCTGCAGAGCTCGCAACAGGGTCGGATAGTGAGGAGGTTGGGGAAGAACATGGGCCAGTCCTGGGGGCTGGGGAAAGCTCGGACGAGAGCTCTGCGTCGGAGGCAGAGAGGGAGATAGACAGCAGCGAGGCAGAGGAACAGCTGGAGCCCGTTCCCAGTGTGCGCATGCGCAGAGCTGCCAGAAGACAAGAACAACTCAGAAAGCAGGGTCGACTCAGGAGTAAAGCCACACCTTGGAGATGATTGGCCCCTCCCATAGGAAACAAAAGAGGAGTGAATGGGGAGGGGGCTTTTGCAGGAAACAATTCGTTCGTTCAGTCATTTCAAGAGCGGAAAGTTCTGTTTGTGACTCTAAGAGACTCTGTGCCAAGCTTTGCCTTTTCTCTGCGTTTGGAAACAAGTTACGTGGCAGCTTGCCAAGCGAGATAAGGTCTGTGTTGATAAACATTCCTTTGAAAAACTGTTCGGACAGGCCTTGCTGACTGTGAATGAAAGGAATTCACAGTCATGTAAATAAAAGAGGTTCTGCCGGAACCAATTCCTGCTTCCCGTTTTTAAATAGTCAGGCAGGGAAAGAACAAAGAGCAAACGGTGGGAAGTTAACCGACAACAATATTCCACAGCCGAGTTATGTTTTTTTCTTCTAAAAATCCTTGCGTAGGAAGCATCAGGAGTCCTTTTGCAAGCCGAAAAGGTAAAGGTTTCTATTCTAGGGTGTGGTGCGTTTCTTAGTCGAGAGAGCCATCCATTGTCTGAAGACAATATCCATGGTCATGCGGCCAGCGTGGCTGTATGCCAAAGGTGCACGGAATACTGTTACCTTCCCACCAAAGTGGTACCTATTTATCTACTTGCATTTGCGTGCTTTCGAACGGCTCCCGTGTTTTCCCCGAAAATAAGACCCAACCAGAAAATAAGCCCTAGCGTGATTTTGTTTTCCAGGGTGCTTGTAATATAAACCCTACCCCAAAAATAAACCCCGGTTAAGATCATCAGCCAGATGCAATTAGTGCCGTATTTTCCCAAAAATAATACTTTTTTTTTTTTAATTTGAATTTATATCCCGCCCTTCTCCGAAGACTCAGGGCGGCTTACATTGTGTAAGGCAATAGTCTCATCCTATTTGTATATTTATATACAAAGTCAACTTATTGCCCCCCCAACAATCTGGGTCCTCATTTTACCTACCTTATAAAGGATGGAAGGCTGAGTCAACCTTGGGCCTGGTGGGACTCGAGCCTACAGTAATTGTAATTGCAGGCAGCTGTGTGTTAATAACAGACTGCATTAGCAGCCTGAGCCACTTCCCAGCACTTAACCGAAAAATAAACCCTAATGCATATTTTGGAGCAAAAATTAATATAAGATCGGGTCTTATTTTCAGGGAAACACAGTAGGTGGGCAGGAGCTGGAGCAGGTAACGGGAACTCACCCTATTGTGCAATGTCAGGGTCTCAAACCCGGTCTGTCAGCTCTCCAGCTCAGCGTCTTTAAAGGCTGAGCCATCGTGCCTCCTTTTGCAAGCAGACACGCCTAAACTTAAGGAGAATATTTATAGCTGACCTATAAATCTCTCAAGTCCTTCAAACCGTAGTAGTGCATTCTCTTCTTTCCCTCCACACCTCTGTCGTCTAAGTAGACAGATACATACACATCCTGAGCTCCCGACATTCTCAAGTGACAAATATCACAGTTTGCACTTGTCAGTTCATTTCTGCGAGCAAATCGCTTAGACCGCTCGCCACCGTCAACAAGGAAACAGGAATCAAATCAGTTAAACGTGGCCTTTTCCGTGGCAGCAATTAACCTTTTCAGCTGCGGATGGGAATGCCATCTGCTCATCGGAAGACAGCTGGAGAGACCGCGGGATAGTAACTCAAGCCTTTCTACTAATTTAATTGGCTCAATGCGTGCATGATTTAAAATTCACATTCATCCAAAAACTAGAGTCCCTGCAGAGTTGGCTTGGATGCATGGCGGAAGCAAAGACAAGAGAGAGAGAGAGAGAGAGAGAGAGAGAGGAAAAGGTGAGAAAGAAAAAGAGAGAGTGACAAAGAGGAAAAAGAGAGAGAGGAAAAGGAGAAAGAACAACAGACAAAGAGAACAATAAAAAAAAAGAAAGAAAGAGAAAGAAGGAAAGAAAGAAAGAGAAAGGAATGGAGAAGAGAGAGAGAAAGAAAGAGAAAAGAGAATGAAAAAAGAAAGAAACGAAGGAATGAGTGGAGGAATGGAGGAAGAGAAAAAGAGAAAGAGAAAGAAAAAAGGAAGAGAGAAAGAAAAAAGAGAAAGAAAGAAAAAAGAAAGTAAGTAAGGGAGGGAGGGAGGAATGGAGGAAGAGGGAGGAAGGAAGGTAGGAAGGAAGGAAGGAAGGAAGGAAGGAAGGAAGGAAGGAAGGAAGGAAGGAAGGAAGGAAGGAAGGAAAGAAGGAAGAAGTCTGTTTCTAACAAGACAGACACTCCAGCAAAAAAAAAGGCAGACTTACAGTTGATTCCGGGGGCAAAGATTTCAAATGAACGCTGTTCACAAAAGCTTGTCCCTTTTCTTCTCCCAGATATTTGCACCTAGGTACAAAGAGGTGGGAGCAAAATGAGCCAAGCTGAAGGCGCCTGAACAAAGCAGGCATCTAATTCACACATGACAATAACGATGTTTTCTTTGGGGAACAAAAAACCCACCTTGATCTGAACCCACACCACCCACTTGTGCCGTAAAGCCAGTTTGGATACGTTGCACGTACCTTCAAAACTGGATTCAGAAGAAGTCTGGTTAGGTGACCTCCACATCTTCTTGCTGTTGAGAAAGCTTTCCCCCAAAAGCATCCTTAAGAGCATAAGGAATAAAGACTCCTGTCTTGGGCCGAGGGTTGGACTAGAAGACCTCCAAGGTCCCTTCTGACCCTATGATTCTATGAGCACTATTTAAATAATTGGCTCTTTAAAGCAACCACCCCACTTTTCTACCATTCACTCGCCCCTGGGGTTCCAGCCCAGCTGCTGTGGCCTAGAGGTGGAGCTCTTGCCTCACAATCAGAAGGTTGTGAGTTCGATCCTAGATAGAGGCAGATGCAGAATCTCCTGCTTGGGCAGGGGGTTAGACTAGATGACCTGCAAGGTCCCTTCCAACTCTGTTAATCTGTTAAACACCTATTAAGAGTTGTCCAGAATAACAGAGTTGGAAGAGACCTTGGAGGTCTTCTAGACCAACCCCCCTACTCAAGCAAGAGACCTTATACCATTTCAGACCGATGGCTGTCCTATCTCTTCTTAAAAGCCTCCAGTGATGAAACATCCACAACTTCTGGTGGCAAGCAGTTCCACAGCTTAATTGTCCTCACTGTTAGGAAGTTTCTCCTTAATCCCAGGTTGCTTCTCTCCTTGATTAGTTTCCATCCATTGTTTCTCGTTTTCGCTTCTGGTGTTCTGGAAAATAAGTTGACCCCTTCTTTCTTTATCATAGCCACTAAAAGGTAAAGGTTCCCCTGCACGTATGTGCTAGTCGTTCCCAACTCTAGGGGGCAGTGTTCATCTCCGTTTCACAGCCAAAGAGCCAGTGCTGTCCAAAGATGTCTCCATGGTCATGTGGCCGGCAGGACTAAACGCCAAAGGCGCACGGAACGCTGTTACCTTCCCACCAAAGGTGGTCCCTATTTGCATTTTTTACATGCTTTCAAACTGCTAGGTTGATAGAAGCTGGGACAAGTAACGGGAACTCACCCCGTTAGGTGGCGCTAGGGATTCGAACCGCTGAACTGCCGACCTTTCAATCGACAAGCTCAGCATCTTAGCCACTGGGCCACGGCATCCCTTCTTACACCAGACTAGACGATACCCAATTCCTGCAACCGTTCTTCGTATGTTTTAGCCTCCAGCCCCCTAATCATCTTTTTCCTTCTTCTCTGTACTCTTTCTACAGACCAAAGATTTCAACTTTTGACACATCTGGTTTTGGTTGCTGAAAGATCTGGTAAAAAAAAAAAAATATTGCAAAGCAACTCCCATCCGAAGATACAATCTGAAAAAGAGTGAAATATTCCTACCCAGGATACCATCTTGCGTGCTCCTCCCACGGATCCTCACCCGCCTTCCATTCCTTCAGTCCCCCACCGCAGGAGAAGCATTCGACGCTGTCAGCGATACCTGGAAAAAGAACCTCGTGCATGAATATAAAACTCTTTTGTCTGCAAATGCAGGCAGTCCTCGACGTACAACAGTTCATTTAGTAACTGTTCAAAGTTACAATTAAGAGCCACGGTGGCGCAGTGGTTAGAGCGCGGTACTGCAGCTAATTCTGCTGACTGCCTGCAATTTGGCAGATCGAGTCTCACCAGGCTCAAGGTTGACTCAAGCCTTCCATCCTTCCGAGGTGAGTAAAATGAGGACCCAGTTTTTGGGGGGGGCAACAGGCTGGCTCTGTAAACCGCTTAGAGAGGGCTGTAAAGCACTGTGAAGCGGTATATAAGTCTAAGTGCTACAGCTACTTTCCTTCCTTTCTCCCTTCCCTCCCTCCCTCCTAGTGGTTAGAATGCAGTTTTGCAGACTAACTCTGCCCATTGCCAGTTCAATCCTGACAGGGCTCAAGGTTGACTCAGCCTTCCATCCTTCCAAGGTGGGTAAAATGAGGACCCAGATTGTCGGGGGCAACAGGCTGGCTCTGTAAACCGCTTAGAGAGGGCTGTAAAAGCACTGTGAAGCGGCATATAAGTCTAAGTGCTGTTGTTATTTTCCTTCCTTCCTTCCTTCCTGTTAGAATGCAGTATTTCAGGCTAGCTCTCCCCACAGCCAGCAATTCAATCCTGACCAGTTCCAGGTTGACTCAGCCTTCCATCCTTCCAAGGTGGGTAAAATGAGGACCCAGATTGTTGGGAGGCAAGAGGCTGACTCTGTAAACCGCTTAGAGAGGGCGGTAAAAGCACTGCGAAGCGGTATAGAAGTCTAAGTGATATTGCTACAATGGCAGTGTAAAAACTGACCATTTTTCACACTTACGACCGTTACAGCATCCCTCTGGCCACGCGATCAAAATTCAGATGCTTGGCAACCGACTCCTCTTTATGACGGTTTGTAATGTCCCAGGGACACGTGATCGATCCCCTTTTGCGACCGTCGGACAAGCGAAGTCAATGGAAAAACCAGATTCATTTCACAAATGTGTTCCCAACTTCTCCACTGCAGTGATTCACTTAACAACCGTGGCCAGAAAGATCGTAAAATGGGGAAAAACAAAATCTTAACAAGTGTTTCACGTAGCAACAGAAATTCAGGGCTCAATTGTGGTCATAGGTCAAGGAATACCTACCTATACATTACCTATTTATACTAAATCTAAATCAGTGCTGGAATGTGTTTGAATTTCGTGAGTAATCTAAAGAGTCCTATTTTTAGTTCCTCGCAGGTTCCAAATCAAATGAGATTAAAAAGATCAGCTCCAACACAAGATGTCTTGGTGCAGACGTTAAACGTGTAAACCTATTAATGCACTAAAGGGGAAAAAAAGAGGGAAATTGCACTATTTAAGACTCCCGTTCCAATGAATTATCCCAAGTACTCTGTGTACAATATTCTCCTGCGATTCACAGTTCAAAAATATACCGCTTTCCGCTGAACATTTGCCGAAATGATCAACAACAGCTTATTTTCAGATCAAGAACTGTTAAAAACCATCAAGTAAAGCTGAACCATGAGTGATCACAGCGGTACACTAGAAAATGATTCCCGGTTGATGTCTCTTGGAATCAGGGGTGAAATGCTCCCGGTTCGGACCGGATCGCCTGATCCAATAGCGATGGCGGTGGGTGGTTCGGAGAACCGGTAGCAAAAATCCCTGACACCCCACCCCCACCCAGCTGAGCCGTGCGATCATCAGAATTGTTGTTTTTACTTTTAAAAGCATTTTTTCTTCGGCCGAAAAAATACTTTTAAAAGTAAAAAAAAAAAAAGCCTCTGATGATCGCGCTGCTCAGCTGGGATCGTCAGAACCCTTTAAAAGCATTTTTTCTACAACCTCTTTGGCTGAAGAGGTTGTAGAAAAAATGCTTTTAAAAAGCTCCTCTGACGATCCCAGTTGAGTTACCTGATCATCAGAAGCTTTTTTTTCTTTTAAAGGCAAAAAAAAATGCTTTTAAAAGAAAAAAAAGCCTCTGATGATCAGGCAACTCAGCTGGGATCGTCAGAGGAGCCTTTTAAAAGCATTTTTTCTACAACCTCTTTGGCTGAAGAGGTTGTAGAAAAAATGCTTTTAAAAAGCTCCTCTGACGATCCCAGCTGAGTTACCTGATCATCAGAAGCTTTTTTTTCTTTTAAAGGCAAAAAAAAAAATGCTTTTAAAAGAAAAGCCTCTGAGGATCAGGCAACTCAGCTGGGATTGTCACAGGAGCCTTTTAAAAGCATTTTTTCCTACAATCTCTTCAGCCGAAGAGGTTGCAGAAAAAATGCTTTTAAAAGTTAAAAAAAAAAAAAAGTTGGCCACGTCCTTCCAGTCACATTACCCCCACCACCAAGCCACGTCCACAGAACTGGTAGTAACAAATTTTACATTTCACCCCTGCTTGGAATGGCTAAATTCCTGTGGTTACTTGCACCGACTTTTCAAGCAACGCTTCTGGATTTTATCCTTCTTAACGAGCCAGAAGCTGTGGTTAGTTCTCAGCTTTCAATCCTGGTTTGCTGAGAAGCAATGAGCCACAGATCCTTATTTATAAAACATGAGGTGGCGCTCGTATAAGATTATAACAAAAAATGTAAACGAAAGAAAAAAAAATAAGATTAGTCCTCTACTTATGACAATTAAGCCCAACATTTCCGTCACCGAGTGAGATGCTCCTCAAGCGCATTTTGCCCTCATTTTATGACCTTCTTCACCTCCGTTGTTAAGCGAATCACTGCAGTTGTTAAGTCAGCAACACAGTTTTCAAGGGAGACTGGCTGCCCCGTTAACTTTGCTTGTCACAAGGGTCACAAAAGGGGATCACGGGACCCCCCCGGAACACTGCAACTGTCGTAAGTACACGCCCTTTGCCAAGCGTCTGAATTTCGATCGCTTGACCGTCGCAGCAATGGTCGTAGATGTGAAAAACAGTCGTAAGTCCCTTTTTTCAGGGCCGTTGTAACTTTCAACGGTCACTGAATGAATGGTTGTAAACAAGGACTCCGTCAACTTCCGGACCTTCGAACCTTCCGTCGCGAGCTCAAGACACATTTATTCATTTGTGCAGGACTGGCTTAGATTTTAAATTTTACAGGGGTTTTAAATTGATTTTAATATTTATATTTCTATTTTTAATAATAGGGCATTGGAATAAGTTTTTTAAAGATTATTTTAATTTTGTATATTGATGTTTTATATGCCTGTGAACCGCCCTGAGTCCTTTGGGAGATAGGGCGGTATATAAATTTAAATAATAAATAAATAAAATAAATAAAGACCACCTGTACCACAATAAACATATATGCCATTGGAAGATATAGCAGCCTGGTCTCCATTTCTCCTACAAGATCAGGCAGATAGTTGCTGTGATCTCATTTACAACTTGCAAATCAAAGCTGATTTCAAAATCAATTTTGATTTTGATCTGAAATTTGATCTGAAGATTTAAAAAAAATGGATTCTCTCCTGAACTGAAGGAGCTTCTTCGCTCTTAAAAACGCTTTCAAAACGCATGTTAATAAACTACTTTCTAATGCGGAATATTCTTTACTTGTTTCAAACTTTCTTCATTTCGATATTGTTGCGACCGAGGCCCAAGTAGTGCTTACCAAACACAATTCAGGCCTGAACAAACTTATTTTATTAAAACAGCTAAGAATTAATTCATTCTCAGCTTCGTCCAAAACCAATTCTTCACAAACAGTCCTTTGGCCTTATCACCAACTTTTGTTGTCTTTGGCAACCTGCCAAAGGCTTTTCTTGGCAAAACCCCTACAAAGTTCAAGAGATTCTGACAAGAAGCAATGGAATTCAACATTGCTTTCCTACAAAGAGCCCAAGAGCCGTTGTTGCTCTTTTAAGCCTTATGGGAGTAGCAAATCATCGCCTGGCCTTACTCCCGAGTTGTCCTTTTTGCTTCAGCTGCTCTTGCCTTCTGGCAGCTCTTTGCATGCGTGCACTAGGAACAGGCTCCTCCTGTCCCTCTGCCTCTCTGCTGTCTGCCTCTGGAGGCTCTGGAGTTCGTGCATCGTTCCCAGATGGCCCTGGCCCCATCTCTGCCTCCAACGCAGAGCCCTCGTCCAGGCCTTCCCCTGACTCCAGGACTGGCCTATTGCCCTCCCCAGCCTCCTCACTGTCCGACTCCGCTCCCAGGTCCGCGGGCTGGTGGCGGACCACAACAGATTCCGCTTTAAGCTTAGCAACAATGCCAGCATAAAAAAATGAGAAATCAATATCCAAAATACAGGTCAGGTAGTTCTCAACTTATAACCACCGTTCATTCAGTGACTTGTCGAAAGTGACAAGAGTGCTGAAAAAAGTGAGTTATGACTGTTTTTCACACTTGCAACCGTTGCACGCCATCCCCGTGGTCACACAATAAAAATTCGGATGCTTGGCAACTGACTCAGGTCTGCGGTGCGTTGCATTTGGCAGGATGGGTGTGTGTCTGTGTAGATTGTTTGAACCCAACCGAGGGGGGGGGGAACATTGAAAATCCGGCCTCCACTTACCTAGACTGTAAAAGCCTGCTTGAGCAAGCCGCTCCTTGCTCACTGAGTAACTCCACACCCCAAAAGTCTGAAGGCGCTTTGCAAAATCTGCCATGGAGGGGTTATGAGGAGGAGGAGGAAGTGGAGGCACCCGGTGGGTGCTGCTTCTGTCCAGCTGTCCATCCCCTGGCTGATGGGCAACATTCTCAACGTTCCCCACATCATGTCCAAGGACGAAAAAGCATCTCGGGAAATGCCGACGGTGTTCCGACCACGCCTGGTCCCCCGGTTCCCAGTTTTTCAACTTCCCCCCACAACAAAAACACTCCACTTCGTCCTCTACGCCTCGGTAATAGAGCCCCGCGTTGGCCAGATCTTCTGGGGTGACCGGCGCGTAGGGAGGCCAGTGGTGAAAAGATCTCAGCCGGACCTCTTCGTTGCACATGGCCGGGTTTTGAGGGTACGGGGAGCCCGAGAGATCCACCACTTGCCTGGTTCTTAACAAGTAATCGGCCTCAAAATCAGAAGAGAGATCGGAATCGGGTGGGACGGAGGTGGTGGTGGCGGCGGCGGCTTCTCTTTCAGGGGGACCGTTTGGGAGGCCGGAAAGTAGACGACCGTCTTCGAAGTTGGCATCGTTAATAAAGCAGCAGTTCGGAGAGACGTCTTTGTGCCTTCCAACCACCGAGTCTCCCGCTTCCCATCCTTCTAGGGTCGCAAGGCAGCTAAAGCATCTGACTTGGTCTCCCTCTCCCGTGTAGAAGAACCCGGCCCGGGCTAGGTCCGAGGAAGAAACGGGGCAGCCACTTGGAAAACCGGCAAAGGTTTCTTGTCTGGAAGTCAACTGAGCCAGGTCTGGTGCGGGATCCTCCACAATGGGGCCATTACACGTCATCCCTCTTGTGGATGGGAGTTTCCTCCGGATTTCCTAAATAAAAAAACACAGGCAACGTTAAGAGAGGCGCTGTGGAGATAATGTTAGTAAGCAGGGGTCACCAACCTTTCGGACCTCAGGGACCACTAAATTCATAATTTTAAATACCGCGGACCACTAATAAGATCTGCCTAATGACCGGCTGGGTGGGTGTGGCTAAGTAGTCATGTGACTGGGTAGACGTGGCCAACTCAATGTCACTCATGTTGAGGGGCGCCACACCAGCCTCTACTCACCCCTCCCCTCTCAGCCATTCCTCACCTCCCTGCCCGAGCTCCTTAGGGCCCCAACAGGAAGCAGTTGTTGGAGCTAAGCAGCCACCATGAGAAAGAGTTGGCAAAACAGCTCAGATCAACTTGGATCCGACCGAGAAGGAGGCTCAGTAGAAGCACCTCACTGAGGACTACGAACGTAGGTTTTCTAAGCAGAGGGAAGACCTGCGGGAGTGCAAGGCCAGGTACCGGCGCCTGGAGGCTCAGCCGGCTGAGATGGTCAGCCAGTTCCAGGCCATGATGCAGTCCCACTGGAACGAGGCCCTTCACCTTTCCCCAAAGCCATGCACCAGGAGGCCGAAGCAGACCCCAAGTCGGTATTTCTATGTCATTTCTATGATTTCACCACTGTCCTATTCTCCTGGCCTTCTGAAAAGGGGTTCAAACATGGCTGTGCAACCTCCCATGGGGAGCCCCGAAGGACCATCATCCACAGGATTGGTTAGCACCCTGAAAGTCCTCCCTTCGCCTCTTAGTTAATTTGAACAGCGTCAAAATCATTTTCGCCTTCTTCTACATTTTGTAATAAATAAATATATATATACAGGACACACCTCCAGCCAATCAGAGCACAAAAAAACCCCCATCCAATCAGAGCACAGCCAAGCTCCCACCCAATCAGTTCAAACCCCCACTAGCAGTTAAAAAGGAAGAACCAGCTGCAATCACACATTGCTCCCAGAAGCACGAAGCTGAAGCCTGAAGATGACGAATGAGACTTCGTCGAAACGTTGCCAAGACACTTCCAATTTTACGCGGGAGAAAACCCGAACAACCAAAGACCTACATATGTGTGTGTGTGTGTGTATATATATATATATATATATATCCTGGTTGTTTTTTTAATATTTTAACATGATTTATACTGATATTGTTTCCTGATTGCTTATTTGTACCCTATGACTATCATTAATTGTTGTATCATTAAGTGTTAAATTTGTACCCTATGACTATCATTAAGTGTTGTAAGTGTTGTACCTTGAGGAAGGTATCTTTTCTTTTATGTACACTGAGAGCCTATGCACCAAAGACAAATTCCTTGTGTGTCCAATCAGACCTGGCCAATAAAAAATTCTGTTCTATTCTATTCTAAATACATTTTTGTTGTATTTAAAAACCCCTTGAAAGCGGCATCACTCTCCATCCTCAAGTGAGCCAGCCTAACAGAAGGTTTAAAATTTATTTTAATGGCTAATGAAAACTGAAGCTTCCCCAACCACAAGGACCAGTCTGGCTAAACATGCAAATTTTTGTTTTCCCTTCCTTCTTGTCAGCTGACAAAATGGAAAAACCAGTTTGAAAGATTGGGAAATTTTCCAAAGCAAACTCCCACAACAGGTGACTAAAAGGGGATGGGTTGTATATTTCCATCACCTTTTTCCATACTTCTCTTATTTTGACCCTGGGGTCAAATCTAATTTTTTTTAAAAAAAAATCTTTTAAAAACCTCCCGTTATTTTTTTTTAAAATAGAAAGGGAATTGCAAAGTTTTTGACCAATTTAATTTTTTTTTAAAAAAATCCTTTAAAAACCTCCCCTTGCTGTTGTTTCAAACAGAAAGAGAATTGCAAAGGTTTTATTTTTTTCCCTTCCTTCTTGCCCTGCTAGTTTCTACTATTAAGTGTTTCTACATTAAGTGTTGTACCTTATGATTCTTGATGAACTTTTCTTTTATGTACCCTGGGAGCATATGCACCAAAGACAAATTCTTTGTGTGTCCAATCACACTTGGCCAATAAAATTCTATTCTATTCTACTCTATTCCTATTCCATTCCTATTCCATTCCAATTCCTATTCCATTCCTATTCTACTCTAATTCTATTCTATTCCATTCCAGCTCAACTCTACTTCTGTTCTATTCCATTCCTATTCCTATTCCTATTCTACTAATTGCTTAGGGCAGAGGTCTCCAAACTTGGCAGTTTTAAGACTTGTGGACTTCAACTCCCAGAATTCTCCAGCCAGCATAGTAGAGAATTCTGGGAGTTGAAGTCCACAAGTCTTAAAGCTGCCAAGTTTGGAGACTCTTGGTTTAGAGGGGAAAAAAACCAAGCAGGAAATGATGGGTGGAGTGATGGAAAAAAAACGTGGGCAGGTTCCACCAATCTCCATTCACATTTTATCCCAGGATGAACTTTATCCAGCCACTGCATTGGGGTTCCGCCTGAAAGACATTTTCCAACTGCCAAGAAAGCATGAATCCCTGGAGCCATAAATTTCTAAATTTAAACTGGAAGGTTAATCAGCTGAGCAAAGGGCGACGTCCCCACGTTTCCAAGCACTTTTACGCTTGCAAAAATCCCCTTTTTTGCTGGGTTTTTTCTTTTGTCCTCCTCTCTCTCTCTCTCTTGGCAATCTTAACCCCAAAAGCTGGGAAACGAAACTCTGGTTCCGGGAACCAAAAAAAAAAAAACAACCCACCGCAAGCATGAATGCAAGCTGCGTTGTAACGCGCGTGGCGGTGGCGTTCCCACGCGGGACGCGACTCCACGCCGCGTGGCAGAAAGAAACGCCCCAGGGATCAACCCGATTCCCGACCTTCCCTTTCGACCTAGCCTGGCCTGGCAAGGTGAAAACAAAACTATTAAAGCCGGACTATTCTCGGGCATTTGACTTCTGTATTCCCCCCACCCACCTGCATGCATGCCTGCGTGGGGAGACATTCCCACGACCCGCCGCGCCCACGCGTGTTTTGCAATGCAAGCAGTTCCAGATCCAGGGGAAAAAAGGGGGGGTCTCGCCCTCCCATGGCAAGAACCCCCCCCCCCAAGCAACCCCGTATTTGGGAAGGGCGGAGGAAAACCCGGGGAATTGCAGAGAAGAGTTGCAAAACCCATTCTCCGCAGCCTCCCGGCTGGGAAGCATGGAAATGGGTGCTCCCAGTGGAGGAGGGCGTCCAGCGGGACCCGTTCGCCCCTCCGCCCCGCAGAGAAGCGGGATTGCAAAGCCCATGCCCCCGCAGGATCCCGCTGGGGAGGATGGGGAAGGATGTTCCCAATGCAGGAAGACGCCCGAGCCGGGTCCATTTGCCCTTCCGCCGGCAGAGAAGACGGGGTTCCAAAGCCCATGCTCCGCAGGATCCCGGCTGGGGACGATGGGGAGGGATCTTCCTGGTGCAGAAAGATCTGCCCGCACAGAAGCGGAGTTCCAAAGCCCATACTCCGCAGGAATCCCGGTCGGGGAGGATGGGGACGCGTCTTCCCGGTGTAAAAGGGCACCCAAGCGGGGTGCGTTTGCCCCACCGCCCGAAGAGAAGTGGGGTTTGCAAAGCCCATTCTCCGCAGGCCCCCGGCCGGGGAGGATGGGGACGGGTGTTCCCGGGGGCAGAGTCCCTTCCGCCCGCACTCACCCCGCTTGTCCGGCCACCCTCCGCCGGGAACGCGTTCGGCCAACCCGAAAAATGGCTGCTGGACCTCCGGGCGGAGAAGGAAGAAGCGCCTCCCCGCGGCTTCGGGGAGGAGCTGCCGGAGGATCGGGCGCCCCGCCGGACGGAGGACTCGGCTGGCTGCAGCAATCCGGAGGGTCTCCCGGGGAACATGCATGGGGTAGATGGGTGGGAGAGGGTCTCCCGAGGGTTGCTTCGCCGATCTCCGTACTCGGGATTTTGCAGGAGCCGGCGCGGACCACCCGGCAAGCAAGCTGGACCGCGTTCACACGTGCGCAAAGCCCTGCATCATTCGCGGCTGCAAGGCGCCCGCTGCAATTGGAACGGGGCGGAGCGCGCGTGACCACGCTGGTCCCATTGAGGTCTGCAAGCCAATTAGTGGGTCGTCTAAGGGGGGGGGGAACCTCCCCCCACCCACCCTTGTCCCGCAACCCGAGTTGAGCCCTGTCATGGGAATGGCAACCTCAGGATTGTCTCAAAGGCTTTTTTCAGGAGGCAACTGGACTTCCTTGGGTTTTTTTTTCCTTTTGAAGGGGTTTCGCTTCTCATCCAAGAAGCCTTTTCGACTCTACAGGATAGTGGGGAAGGGAAGGATTGGCACTGTCTTGGGAATGGCAACCTCAGGTTTGTCGGAAAGGTGGCTTGTTTTTTTCAGGAGGCAAATGGACTTGCTTTTTTTCCCCTTCTTCCGAAGACCTTTCGCTTCTCCTCCAAGAAGCTTCTTCAGCTCTGAATGGAAGGATTTATATTCCTGGTCATTTTGCATCCTTTCAGAGCAGTGTTTCCTAACCTTGGCTATTTAAAGATGCATGGACTTCAACTCCCAGAATTCCCCAGATGGTATGGCTGGTTGAGGAATCCTGGAAGTTGAAGTCTATACATCTTCAAAGGGTCATGGTTGAGAAACACTGTTTTAGAGGGTCCTTGAAGGACTTGGAGGTTTATCTGCGTCCTCAGGGTCACTTGAGGACAACAGATAAAACTCCAAGTGCTTCAACCAATCCTTTCATTCCCCACTATCCTGTAGAGTCGAAGAAGCTTCTTGGATGAGAAGCGAAACCTCTTCAAGGAAAAACAAGAAAGTCCAGTTGCCTCCTGAAAAAACAAGAGCCCTTAGGACAATCCTGAGGCTGCCATTCCCAAGATAGTGCCAATCCTTCCATTCCCCATTATCCTGTAGAGTTGAAGAAGCTTCTTAGATGAGAAGCGAAACCTCTTCAAAAGGAAAAAAAACCTGGACCTGGGTGACAAGAGAATCTCTACAGACTTCAATCTCAGGATCGCAAAAAAAATATCACGAGCTGGAGGAAAATTGTGCCCTAAGATCGCCTTGGGGCCCAAATTTGGGCGTTGGCTGGTTGGAAAGTCCTGCCACCCCTCCCCCAACTGATGCTTCCCACTACCCCACCCCACCCCAGACACGACGCACGGCTTGTTTGGATTGCCAGGCCCCCCACGGGGACCCCTTGACTAGGCAGCTTTTGCCAAGGGGTGGGGGGTGAGGTGGGCTCGTTTGAATGGAAAAAAGAGACCCTGTCCTGATATCTTTGCAAACAGGTGAATTCACTCAAAAATGTGAATTCACCCAACATGCTAAGCCCTAGCCAACATAAGAGCTTAACCATGGTTTCTTATAGCAATAGCACTTATATATTGCTTTATGGTGCTTGACAGCCCTCTCTAAGCGATTTACAGAGTCAGCCTCTTGCCCCCCAACAATCTGGGTCCTCATTTTACCCACCTCGGAAGGATGGAAGGCTGAGTTAACCTTCAGCTGGTCAGGATTGAAGTGCTGGCTGCAGGCAGAATTAGCCTGAAATACTGCATTCTAACAGGAAGGAAGGAAGGAAGGAAGGAAGGAAGGAAGGAAGGAAGGAAGGGCAATAGCAACAACCCTCTCTAAGCGGTTTACAGAGTCAGCTTCTTGCCTCCCAACAATCTGGGTCCTCATTTCACCCACTTTGGAAGGATGGAAGGCTGAGTCAACCTGGAGCTGGTCAGCATTGAATTGCTGGCTGTGGGGAGAGCTAGCCTGAAATACTGCATTCTAACAGGAAGGAAGGAAGGAAGGAAGGAAGGAAGGAAGGAAAGAAAATAGCAACAGCACTTAGACTTACATACCGCTTCACAGTGCTTTACAGCCCTCTCTAAGTGGTTTACAGAGTCAGCCTCTTGCCCCCAACGATCTGGGTCCTCATTTTACCCACCTCAGAAGGATGGAAGGCTGAGTCAACCTTGAGCCTGTCAGGATTGAACTCCTGGCAATGGGCAGAGTTAAGTCTGCAAAACTGCATTCTAACCACTAAGGAGAGAGGGAGGGAGGGAGGGAGGAAGGAAGGAAAGAAGAAAGCCAGCACTTAGACTTATATATCGCTTTACATTCCACTCCACATGGTTTACAGCAGAGGTCTTCAAAGTTGCCAGCTTTAAGACTTGTGGACTTCCAACTCCCAGAATTTTCCAGCCAGCATAGCCTTAAAGCTGCCAAGTCTGAAGACCTCCGCTTTACAGAGTCAGCCTCTTGCCCACCCCCCCATCCCCACCCGCAACAATCTGGGTCCCCAATTTACCGACCTCGGAAGGACAGAAGGCCGAGTCAACCTTGAGCCTGCTGAGATTCGATCTGTCAAACCGGCGATCCGCAGAATTAGCCTGCAGTACCGCGGGGGGAGGGGGGATTTGAACCACGCGCCGATCCGACATCCATCCGGTTTTGCAGAGCTTTAGGGAGGCGCATCGGCACAGCGTCTCGCAACCCACTTTTTAGGAAGCTTGGACTTTTGCTTTCTTTTTTTAAAAAAAAAAACATATTCACTAAATTGATAGGGACCTTGTTAGGTCGTCTAGTCCGACCCTCCAGCCTCCCGCTCCCAGATTTTCCCAAGCCAACTACTCGCTGGGTTTTGTTAGAAGCCCAAACCCCCTTTATTAAAAGTCCTTCGGATCGAGACCCGCCACTGATATAACGGACACACCCACCTACCCCACCCACTCCCGTCATTAGGGGCTGCTACAAAATCCCGACGACCATAATGCACCGCCCTTCGACTCCGCACAATCCTAACCCGGTTGATGGTTTACGACCTATCCGGCCGGCCAGCCAGCCAGGCAACCAACCAACCGCGTGTTCCCA
This sequence comes from Ahaetulla prasina, assembly GCF_028640845.1. NCBI lineage: Eukaryota > Metazoa > Chordata > Lepidosauria > Squamata > Colubridae > Ahaetulla > Ahaetulla prasina. Next base: position 7,220,042 of record NC_080549.1, on the reverse strand, counting down.
GAGCTTTTCCCACGGCGGCCGCATTTAGCGGACAGCGAAGCGAACGAAAAAAGCAAGCAAGCAAGCTTCCCCGGCGGAGGATTGATTCTGCGGTTCACGTACCGCGGCCTTTTTTCGTTCGGCGCCGCCTTCCCTCGCTTCGGCTGGTTGTCGGTTGCTGTTTGACGTCCCCGCCGCCGCCGCTCTTCCTTCTTATTTCTCCTCGTCCTCCTCCGCCTCCTCCACCCCGCCCTCCTCTTCCTGCGCGATGCGGGGCTCGCTTTCCCGGCGTGCCCTGCGCGGCCGTTCTCCGCCGTCCCCTCTGACCTCGCAGGGCCCGTCGTCGTTCTCGCATCCGGGCTCTCCGCGCCACACGGGGAAGATGGCGGCGGCGACATCCGCGATGGTGGCGGCAGCGGCGGTGGCGCTCCCGGCCGAATGGATCCGCAACTGGGAGAAATCCGGCAAGAGCGAGTTGTGAGTTCGGGGGGTTGGGAGTGGGTTGAGGGGAGGAGGCGTTAATGGGTGGGTGGGCGAGGCGGCCCCAGCCGATCCCCCTCCCGCCCGGCTAGGCCGTCGGATCGACCCCCGCCCCGCCTCACATACTTGTCCCGCTCGCTGCTTTTTTTTTTTTTTCCATCCCGAGGGCCAAAGCCGCCGCTTCTTTCCCTCCCACCAGCGAGCGGGCGCCTTCCCGACCGCTGGGACTACAACCCCCAGGATCCTCGGCCCCGCCTTTGCCTTTGGCTGCCAGGTGGCAGGAATTCTGGGAGTTGGAGTTCTCCAGCCCCGCCGGGAAGACAGTCCAGGTTAGGCAGCCACAGAGGCTCCTTTTCATCCTTTTTTTTGTTTTGTTTTGTTTTCCCTCAAGCCCTGGAAATGGTCCCCTCACCCCCCCCTCCTCCTCCCCTTTTCTTTGCCTTCCCCTCCCCACCGGCTCCCCCTCCCCCTGCCCCACTGAGCGTCCCACCCACCTATCTCCCCCTCCTTTGATCTCTCTTCCTCCCCAACTCCCTCTCCCTCCCCTTCATCTCCCCCTCCTCCTCCTCCATCTCTCTGCTCCTCCATCTCTCTCCTCCCCTCCTTTCCTCTCCCTCCTCCCTCTTCCCACTCCCCTCCTTCCATCTGTCTCCTTTCCTCTTCCTCTCTCTCCCTCCATCTCTCTCCCTCCCCTCCTTTCCTCTCTCCCTCCCTCTCCCTCCTTCCATCTCTGTCTTCCTCCTCTCCTCTCCCCTCCGCCATCTCTCTGCTCCTCCATCTCTCTTCCTCCCCTCCTTTCCTCTCCCTCCTCCCTCTTCCCACTCCCCTCCTTCCATCTGTCTCCTTTCCTCTTCCTCTCTCTCCCTCCCTCTCTCCCTCTCCCTCCTCTTCCTCCCTCTTCCTCTCCCCTCCTTCCATCTCTGTCTTCCTCCCTCTCCTCTCCCCTCCGCCATCTCTCTCTGCTCCTCCATCTCTTCCTCCCCTCCTTTCCTTTTCCTCTCCCTCCTCCTCTCCCCTCCCCTCCTTCCATCTCTGTCTCCCCTCCTTTCTCTCCCTCTCCCCATCCTCCTCTTCCTCTCCCCTCCCTCCATCTCTCCCATCCTTTTCCTCTCTCTCTCCCTCCTCATCTCTCCCCTCCCTCTTCTCACTCACCTCTACCTCTCCCTCACTCCTCTCCCCCTTCCTCTCTCCCCTCCTCCTCCCTCCATCTCTCTCCCCTCCTTTCCTCTCCCTCTCCCTCCCTCTCCCCTCCATCTCGCTCTGTCTCCCCTCTCTCTCCCCCTCCATCTCTCTCTCCCCTCCATCTCTCTCTCTCTCCTCCCTTTCCCCTCTCTGCCCCTCCATCTCTCTCGCCCCCCTCCCTCTCTCTCCTCTCCTTTTTCCAGACTTGTCAAATATCTGTCACTTGGGCTTCTTCTTAGCCTAATGGCATTTCAGGATTTGGGTTTGGCCGGTCTAGGGAAAAGAAGGACTGGGGGGGAGTGGGGCATGATAAGACAGTAATCCAGTATCTGAGGGGCTGCCACAAAGAGGAGGGGGTCAACTTGTTTTCCAAAGCACCAGAAGGCAAGAAAAAGAAACAATGGATGGAAAACTCATCAAGGAGAGAAACAACCTGGAATTAAGGAGAAACTTCCTAACAGTGAGGACAATGAACCAGTGGAGCGGCTTGCCACCAGAAGCTGTGGGTCACTCATCCCTGGAGGTTTTTAAGAAGAGACTGGACAGCCTTCTGTCTGAAATGGTATAGGGTCTCCTGTTTGAGCAGAGGGTTGGTCTAGATGATCTCCAAGGTTCCCTCCAACTCTTGTTATTCTGTTAATTAACCAGTGGAACAGCTTGCCACCAGAAGTTCTAGGTGCTTCATCACTGGATGTTTTTATTTAAGAAAAGACTGGAAAGCCACTTGTCTGAAATGGTATAGGATTTCCTGCTTGAGTAGGGGGTTGGTCTAGAAGACCCCCAAGGTCCCTTCCAACTCGATTCTGATTCTCCTGTCCTATTTTGACTTCCACCTCTTTGTACCTCTTCCAAAGTAGTTTCTTCTTCATACAAGCAAAAAAGATCCACCGAAAGGAAAGCAATCTTTTGAAATGTTCTTAAGAAAATGAAGCGCTAATATAGGGGAGCCCCCTCTATTCTTTATATCCCTTTAAATCTTTTCAGGGATATTTTGTCTTATTCTCTTAATGTGATTCATAGATTTCAAAACTAATGGATTATCTGTCTGCCTGTCTTATACAAGAGTGAAGTGAACAAAATTATTATTATTATTATTATTATTATTATTATTATTATTATTATTATTATTATTATCATCATTATTATTATTATTATTATTATTATTTAATTTTTATACCGCCCTTCTCCTGAAGGACTCAGTTGGGTCTTCCAGCACTAGAGGTTTTCAAGTAGAGATTGGAAAAGCATTTGTCTGAAATGGCATAGGGTTTCCTGTTTCAGGAAGGGGTTGGACGTCCCTTCCAACTCTATTATTCTGTTAAATCCCTTAAATCAGGGTCGTGGACTGGGGACAAGAACATCTGTAAAGCATTTTTTTTTAAAAATCCAAAATATTCTTGCAAATTGAGCTCAGTGAGAACTATTTCTTGTGTTCAGTATTGTCCTGTAAAACTTGCATTCCTCTGTATAGTTTGGAGACTTTGTCCATGTATCTATTTTAATGTATTTTACTGTATGCTATTGTCACACAGCTCATGGCTCCCTCAGTTGAGCACATTAGGAGTCACAGCTAGTGGCTGCTAATGTGCTCAAATCCCAGCTAGTTGCTATTTAACTGCAATATCTTTAAGCTGCCTTTTGCGGTTCATAGGAAATATATAGCAACTTTGGGGGGAAAAAAACATACCAAATGAATACAGGTATTATCAGTAAAACCCCCAAAACAGAATCAAAGTGTTGTGTTATATACATTGATAGACGATTTATAAAATTCAAAACGAGAATTTTTTTTTCATTTCCACCTATAACTGAGAAAAGAGGCTAGCTGTCTCATTTTCTGAGCTAATGAATCCCACAGTTTAATTCAGTCTGCAAAGAAAATCCTCGGAGAACACGTTAGTTGTCCTGCATCTCCCACAAAGCCGGGGGATCCTTAAGAAATGAAGACTTACAATGAATAAGTAAATTTGAACCCTCTATTCTGCTTTTCCTCTTTGTCAAGTCTACCTACAGTTGATTGATCTACAAATAAGAAGTCCTGTAATATTTTCCTTTTAAAGCCCCCAAAGTATACACGTTAGTCAAGAACAATCCAAAGTAACTGGTTTGCACGCTGATAATCATTGGGATTATTTCAACAGCTTTTATTGGTAAGGAAGAAACTAGTATGAGTAATGAAGCGATGTACACTAATCTCTTCAAATCAAATAAACCCAGCTTCTTTACAGTTCTACTGTAACGTTAATGGAGATTTCTAAGATGGAAAGATGCATTAGATAATACTAGGTTTTTTTCCCCCTAATGGAGGCATCAAAAGTGCATTTGGATTAGAAAACATCAAGCATACATGTAAACAGAGGCCAAATCCTGGTGTATCTTCTAGTAACGGTGTTTGTTCTTGACCATTCTTTCGTCAGTTGCTTTAAAAATATGGACAGGTCAATGACTTGCCACTTCGCTATATTTCTGATCACTCTGAATTTACAAGGACATCTGATTTTATGTGACATGATTTAGACCAGAAAATGCATCTGTGAAAACTGTTTAATGCACACATATTTCTGCAGGAGAACATTTCTAAATAGGGCTAAGCTGGATAAGAAGCGTTGACTTGTTTATGTAACTTACCTCTGCACAAACACAACGGTTAGTATTCCCCTTAGTGCCCCTTATTATCAACTCCCCTGCGTGCTGTATTATTTGTCCTCTTAACTTCTGATGCAAATTTAAGATCCAGCTCGCTTTAAAACACGGATCTGAGTGCATTCATTTGCAGGAAAGGATTTTGTGACTGATACGGAAGTTAAGGTACAGAGTGTTGGCATCAAGATTCAATGTAGGTAAGGCAGATTCATGCTGGAAATTGGCATTTTAAACCAACTGACAAGTAGAATTCCAGTAAGGAACATGCTGCGATTATTTACAATCCCTATGTAGAGGATTTAGTAGAGACGTTTCAAAATTTTCTCAATTCACACCACCCTTGGTTTTTTTGTGGTATTGGTACACTTTCTCCAAGATGTAATAGCACAGCTCAGGAACTCCAAGATGTAACAGAACCATGAATAGTGGAATATTTTACATTTTTGAAGGAAGCATAGTGATATTGGTCTAGTAATTTGTGCACTATGCAACAGACATTCAGTATCGATGCACTGCCTTTGAAAATTAAAAATAACCTGCGGAAATTCAGAATAGCAGTTTGGGAAAGATGGCATTATTAGTTAAATGTTAGCTAAGATCTGAGGTTTTCTTAATCTGAAATCCAGTAATTAAGATGAGCCATGTAATTTTAGGCTGGATTAGGTGATCTGATTTCTTTTATCATTTTGAATTAAAAGGGCTTTAGAGTTGCTCAAATATATTCATTTTTATTTAAAACTGCCTTCTCTTTATCATAACCAGACTGGGGATGGCCAATCTATGCTCCTTTTCACGTGGTCATTAGAAATTTTAAAAGTATTCGGTGGAGAATTGCTCCTGTGTTATTTTTTTTAAATATAGCCCTTAATTCTGATATTATAAGTAGGTCTTTCTTAGAGGAAAACTAAGAATCCAAGTGCATAATCTTCAAAAAGAACAAAGAGCAAAATTAAACCCATTCCATCATGAGTAAGGTATTAGGTTCCTAAAAGATTCAGCACTAATGAAAGACCTCATATACTGTACATAGCCTCCACCTTGCAGGGTGGTGATCTCAAGGGCGTATACTATCCCCAAGATTATTTTTCTTATATCCTCTAATCCCCTGTTTCTCAAACTTGGCAACTTTTAAACAATGTCTGGATTTCAGCTTCCCAAAGTTGAGGAATGCTGGTTGAGGAATTCTGAGCGTTGAAATCCACATGTTTTAAAGTTTTGAAGAATACTGAAGTAGTTCACATCATTGTTAATACAAGAAATCATCTACTGTTGTTCTGGATCTTTTTTTTTTTTATCTTCTCACAAGCCCAACAGAGTTCGTCAATTGCCGAGGCACTTTTGAAATGAAGACATTTGTCCTTCCTTGTTGGTGCTGTTCTTGCAAATTTCAGCTAACATGGACAGAAGGGAAGACAGTACAGTAGTGGCCAAAATTGTGGAAACCTTTTGGGAAAAGTGTATTCTCTAAAACTAGCTAAAAAGCCACTTTTTTTTCCGAGTAGTGCCATAAAATTATATATCAATGGAAAGATGATTTAATCGAGAATGTAATGCAATAACTTTTATTAAGAATTTGCTATTAGAATAGCAGTTACGGTATAAAGAAGAAAAGTGAAACAGGTAGAAAAAACAAGATATACAAAACTTATCACCATAGAAGAAACGAGATACACAAATATTATCATCGTGTCAGTTAATACTTACTTGGGTAACCTTTAGCATGAATTATGGCCTTACGTCTTCCCATGGAGTGGACCAAGTCTTTTAGTTCTGCAGCTGTTATCATGTGAAACCAAGATTGAATGATGGCTATTAACTGGGTTTTATTGCTGAATCTCTTCTGACTAACAAGTTTCTGTAGTCGGCTCCATAGATTTTCAATTGGGTTATCCCAAGCCATTCCAGCAGTGGAATAAGACTATCTTGAAACTCAAAAAAAGTAAAAGAAAAAAAAGTGGCGTTATTAGCCCTCAAACCTCAAAAATACACTTTTCCCAAAACGTTTCCACAATTTTTGGCCACTACTGTATAAATATAAATAAATAAAAATATGGGGCAAAACTCACTTAACATCAGAAATGTTGGGCTTGGTTGTAAGTCGAGGACTATCTAATCAGTGGCCTTTTTTGTTCAGTCATTGTGGTAGAAATTAAGGGGTGGATCATTGTTGTTTGCATCACATTAACAATAACAAAACTTCAAAGCAACTTTGGTCATGCATCACTTGTCTCAATGTTTCAAACCCACTCGTTTTTTTTCTTCACTCACCCTCTTTGCTAACTGCTTTGTCAATTAATAGAACAGCTGTTTGCCTGGCTTAGATGACAGCTGTGACTATTGCTATAAGTAGTGACAGGCTATGATTAATAGCAATTCCTCCATAATTTTACATGACGGTCAATTTCAGTACTTTTCTTTCAGTACTTTCTGAAAGAAACTTTCAGTACTTTTGCTGTATGTATTACAGCAAAAAATGCAGACAAATATTGATTTTATTTTAGTTTATAGGAAAGAATGTCCAAAGAACCCTTTCCGCTAACAGAAAAGTGCTTGGTATGTTTAGAATTACCACTTAAAGACAAATTCACTTTGTGTAAAACTGGAAAACAGAGTGAGTTTGTCTTTAAGTGATAATTTGCTTAGACACTGCTAGTAGATTCTTAGAATGTCTGAGAAACTGCCTGAGATTCAAAATTTAGAAAAGAATCCACAGTTCTTCGTAATTCGACCCTTGACTGTGTCGTGAAGCGTTAATTTCTGAACATCGGATTGGATTTAAGAGCTCAAATTTTAGATGTACTACTTTAAAGAAACAAAATTCAGCCTTCAAACCATCAAGTGCACAGATGTTCCACTTGAATAAAAGGCTTTTAAAAGTACGTTGCCCAGATCAAAATGCCTAATATGAAAATGCAACTTAAAATGAAAGCTTTAAATCTAAACTTTAGCAATTCTGCCAATGTTTAGGTTTTTATAGCATTCTGTAATGAGAAGTGTTTTCTTGCTGGCGAAGTTGTAATTTAAAAAACTCCACAAAACCTTTATTCACTTAAAAAAGAAATCGGGTTTTGATGGCATCTAAAAAGTTATCTCCAGTACATATGCATAGTGGGTCATTCTGCTACAGTACTTAAAATTGTTCATTATCATTAAAGCCTTACGTCATCTTTTCAACTCTATAGTCAAAATATTAAGGGAGTAAACATTCCAGTTGTGTGTAATAACCAAAAGGCACAGTTCTTATTTTCTTTCAAGCATTTCCTAGGTCTGAATGTATTTCTTAACAAACAAAGGTGTTTTAATGCATTACAGACCATAATAATGTAATGGCCTAGTGTATTGTGACCTTTAATCTACTGCAAACTGGTAGCCTTCTCAGGAAATTGACCTAATTATTTTCCTTTTGATTTGTCCCCGGCGTTTGATTGAACATTGAAATATTATGGATAGCCACAAGAATAGATTTCACTAGGCAAACCCTTCATCAATTCTGGATACTAAACAGTGTTCGTTTCCTTTCAGCTTGCAGCTGTGTCGCGCTCTTTCTGAAAATGCAACTTTTAGAGGTGAGCAAAAATCTTGGGTAACTGACGTCAAGTGGTAAAAAAAAAATTGACTGTCATGTACTTTTCCATAACCGTCAACTGCAACTTAGAAATAATTAGAAATGACTTACCGTATTTTTCGGAGTATAAGAAGCGGGTGAAAATCTGGGTGCGTCTTATACTCCGAATGTAGCCCCGCCCAGCTCCTCAAAGGGAGGTTTCAGAGGCTGAAAAAAGCATCAGAAACAAAGCTTCAGAAAAGAAGCCCCCAAACAGAGCTTCAGAGGCTTTTTTTCTGAAGTTTTTTTGGAGGCTTTCAGAGGCAGAAATAAAAGTTTTTTCTGAAACAGAGTTTCAGAGGCAGAAAAAAAAGCAAAAAAAAAAAAAAAGAAAGAAAGAAAGAAAGGCACAGAGCTCACAACCAGGGAACCTGTTGCTAAAATTCACCTCCGGGAACAGCTGATTGGGGGTATTCCGGGAGGCCGATCCACCTGCCAATCAGCTTTTTTCTTCTTTTCCTCCCCCAAAACTAAGGTGTGTCTTATACTCCAGTGCGTCTTATACTCTGAAAAATACGGTACATTGATGAAATATGATGCGGTTTTAAAACATGTATCAGTAATATTCCTTTGAATATATTATTCAGTCCCCCTTTGTCTTGTCTTCCAGGTGTCCAGCAGGCCCTCTATGAGCTTGCGTATCATGTCGTCAAGGGAAATTTAAAGCACGACCAAGCATCAAATGTTCTTAATGATATTATAGTAAGTATTTGTTTGTACTACGATGGTTCCTGAAGCAGCCGTCTTTCGCCTGACACACTCCAGTTTAGTGGGAATTGAAGGCCTGGTGGATCACTGGCTTCATGACCCCGGAGATGGTCTTTACCCTGGCAGTTCGAGTCCTAGCACGGCTTGGTGGAGTGAGTTCCCATCACTTGCCTCTCAGCTTCTGCCCCCCTAGCAGTTCGAAAAAAAACATTCCACGTGAGTAGATAAATAGGTACCACTTTGGTGGGGAGACAACCGGCACTTCGTGTGGACAGTTAGAAGAACCCTGCTGGTGCTTCACCTTTCCTGGTTGCAACACATATTTGTGAAGTGGCTTTGGTGGAGGGAGAGTACCCCAAGTAACGTGGCAGGAAAGCCACTCCTTTTTCTTTCTGGTGTGGAGGTAGCTCGACCCCCTCTGGCGACACCTTGGGAAGTGCACAAGTGTGAACCAAACACAGCTAGCACTCTTAGGCAGCCAAACTGCTACTCTGCATTAGTTTTGTAGCTTCCTGGCTAACGTAACATCACCATATACTAAATGGATAAGTGGGAGTTGTCACCTCCCCAAATTCTCTCAGCCAGGAAGAATGCTGATCACATTGGTTGGAAATTCTGATTAGCTGTAGCCTGAATCTACAGAGAGTCCTCAACGCACAACAGTTCAAAGTGACCGTTCAAAATGACGACGCTGAAAAAGGTGACTTATGACCATTTTCCACTGATGGATAGAGCTAAGGTGGCACAGAGATTAGAGTGTGTCGCTGCAGGCTACTTCAGCTGACTGCTAGCTACAGTTCAGCAGTTTAAATCTCACGGGCTCCGAGGTGGGTAAAATGAGGAGCCAGATTGTTTGGGGGCAAGAGGCTAACTCTGCAAACTGCTTAGAGACGGCTGTAAAAGCATTATGAAGCGGTATATAAGTCTTAAGTGCTATTGCTATTATGGTTTTCATTTGGTTGCTTGACAACTGGTTCCTATTTATGACAGCAGCGTCCTGGAGGTACAAGATCATCTTCCCCAGCAATGGGGAAGCCAGGTTCACTTCAACAACTGTGTTGCTAATTTAACAGCTGCCATGATTCGCTTAACCAACGCGGCAAGAAAAGTCGTAAAATGGGGCAAAGCTCGTTGGATAAATTCCTCACTTAGCAACATAAATTCTAGGCTCCATTGTGGTCGTAAATCAAGGACTGCCTGTATTTGCAAGTGTCCCCAGATTGAGGAACAACATCCTAAACCTATAATACCGCTTTAATTTTGATGGCAAGCAAAACTTCCAAAAAAAAACCAAAAAAACCCTTACGGTGCAAAAGTTCATTTTAAAAAGTCCAGAAGAAAACTGAATACTTAGAAAATGAAGGTCTTTGGTCATTCTCCTTTCAAGATGGCTGAAACAAAAAGCTCTAAGGGAGAAGACTGGATGGTTAACCTATTAATTTCAAGCCTGTTCCGCTAGAAGCTGTTACTGATTCACATCCATTTTGACGTAATTATATTGGGGACTTGGAAACCTGGCCGTGGTTTATGATTAACGCTTCAGATCTGCCCTTTAATTAAGCGGTCGCTAGTCTTAGGCTTCAAATCAGAGCAGTTGGAAATGCTCATTTAGAAGCAATAGTTAAATAATTAAATCCGCTGTCACACTCCACTTTGCCACTGAAGTCAGTTTTTTAATTCAACTGGCGTCATGCCCTAAATTTAATAGGTCTGAGTTGGAAGGTTAAGGACATTTTATTTACTTCTTTGGGGCTGATGTTTCCTGAGGCAGCTGTCACTCTTAAACACTTAAAAATGCCACTTTATAATGCCTTGGTAAGGCCGCACTTGGAATACTGCATTCAGTTTTGGTCGCCACGATGTAAAAAAGATGTTGAGACTCTAGAAACAGTGCAGAGAAGAGCAACACAGAGCATTAGGGGACTGGAGGCTAAAACATATGGAGAACAGTTGCAGGAACTGGGTATGTCTAGTTTCATGAAAAGAAGGAGTAGGGGGAGACATGACAGCAGTCTTCCAATATCTCAGGGGCTGCCACAAAGAAGAGGGAGTCGAGCTATTCTCCAAAGCACCTGAGGGCAGGACAAGAAGCAACGGGTGGAAACTAATCAAGGAGAGAAGCAACCTAGAACTAAGGAGAAATTTCCTGACAGAACAATTAACCGGTGGAACAACTTGCCTCCAGAAGTTGTGAATGCTCCAACACTGGAAGTTTTTAAGAAGAGATTGGATAAACATTTGTCTGAAGTGGTGTAGGGTTTCCTGCCTAAGCGGGGGGTTGGGCTAAAAGACCTCCAAGGTCCCTTCCAACTCTGCTATTGTAAAACAACTCATGTGTTATAATGGTTTATGGCCAGTGACCTCTTAAGAAGCCAGTTGCCGACGTACAGGTAGTCCTCGGACCTTACGACTGCAGCTTGAGCCACAAATTTCTGTTGTCGAGACATTTGTTATATGAATTTTGCCCCGTTTTACGACCTTTCTCGCCACAATTGTTCAGTGACTCACTGAAGTTGTTAAATTAGTAACCCGGTTGAGTCAACTATGAGTCAATTGCCAGGCGTCTGAATTTTGATCCTGTGACCACGGGGGTAGGATGAAAAAGGGTTATAAGTTCCTTTTTTCAGTGGCGTAACTTTGAATGGTCACTAAATGAACTGTTGTAAGTCGAGGACTACCTGTAGAAATTGGACGACCATTTGATCAGGGTGGAATAAGGTCTCCTGCCTTGAGCAAGGGTTGGACTAGAGCAAGGGTCTCCAACCTTGGTCCTTTTAAGACTTGTGGATTTCAACTCCCAGAGTTCCTCAGCCACTTTTGAAGTCCACAAGTCTTAAAGGGACCAAGGCTGGAGACCCCTAGACTAGAGGACCTCCAAGGTCCCTTGCAGCTGTGGGATTATATCTCGACCGTAACTGCAGGCCCCGATCTAAATATTTTTTTTTTTTATGTTTCTCACCTAATTATTTATTTTTAACAGGAATTTCGGGATGATATGCCTTCCATTCTGGCAGATGTATTCTGCATATTAGGTAGGTCTCCTTCCTTTAATTTTCTCAGTGTGGCTCCTTTTAACAGTTTCGAGGAAGAATCCATAGGAAAGATTTGAGTGATTTGTTTTGAAAGGCATATATTAAAGGATTTGCTCAAAACCATCATTGTCATCATAAGGGCTGTGGATTGCAAGAATAAATTTTAGCCCTTGATAGAGGAATAATGAAGTCTGAAGAAGCATCACATCAGTGATGAAATCCAATTTTTTTTTACTATTGGTTCTGTGGGCGTGGCTTGGTGGGCATGGTGTGGCTTGGTGGGCGTGTCTTAATGGGCATGGCAGGGGAGGGCTATTGCAAAATCTCCATTTCCACCCCACTCCAGGGGAAGGATACTGCAAAATCCCCATTCCCTCCACTCCTGAGGGAAGGATACTGCAAAATCTCCATTCCCATCCAACTCTGGGGCCAGCCAGAGGTGGCATTTGCCGATTCTCCGAACTACTCGACATTTCCACTACCGGTTCTCCAGAACCTGTCAGAACCTGCTGGATTTCACCCCGATCCACATATTTAGGAAGATATGACTATATAGATATGCAAATACACAGATATACAGATATAAGATCCCTGTGAAGACAGATCATACTCCATAGCCAAAGGATTATTTTCCATATACACCATGCTAGCTAACTTTATGTACGCACCAGAGGTAGGTTTCAATAGGTTCTGACCAGTTCTGGAGAACCGGTAGTGGAAATTTTGAGTAGTTCAGAGAACCGGTAGTAAAAATTCTGACTGGTCTCACCCCCATCTATTCTCTGCCTCCCGAGTCCCAGCTGATTGGGAGGAAATGGGGATTTTGCAGTAACCTTCCCCTGGAGTGGGGAGGAATGGAGATTTTGCAGTATCCTTCCCCTGCCACGTGCACCAAGCCAAGCCACGCCCACAGAAGCGGTAGTAAACAAATTTGAATCCCACCACTGGTACGAATAATTTTTAATCACTGAAATGGTCAGACCAATACCTAAATTCTACAGTGCCATCTTACAAGGTAGTCCCAGGCACCAGCAGCTGGCTGGGGAATTCTGGGAGTTGAAGTCCACAGGTCTTCAAAGTTGCCAAGGTGGGATACTGCTGTATTGGATGGCAACTTTCATGATAAATATGAGCCCTTAATAATCGGATGGCGTTTGTTGGTTTTGTAGACATCGAAACCAGTTGTTTAGAAGAAAAGAGCAAAAGAGACCAGTTCATGCAGCTGGTGTTGGCTTGTTTGGTGAGTTATTCTTTATTTGCTTTTTAAAATTTTAAGAGAAAGACAAGTTGTCCAAATGTATACGTTGGAAGTGTTTAGGACTTTCTATTGTTTTAATACTGCCCAATTTATAACGGAAACACCTCTGCTGAACATCGGATTACAGCTGGATGACCCCTGAAATCCCAACTGTAATTCCGAATCTTAATTCAGGATAAATGACACCGGATCAAGTTTAGTCATTCTCCTGACCTCCTCCGCTTAATTTTCCTTATTGTCAACTCCCAAAGCATCCCTGACCAGCTCTCGAGTTGCCATAGGCAAGCGGGATGAGAATCGTACAAAGCAGCACAGCAGCCAAAGACAGGAGTACATTCCAGACATATCATTCTCAAGGCTGTCTCCCAGGGTTACCCACAGCAGTTGGAATGTGATTGGTGACACACCCTGGTGGGAGAGGGGAAACAGGATCATGATTGGGGCGTAAATTACATGGGGTCAGAGTTGGCTTCCCTTGGGAAGCTAATATCCTAACAAATAACTGGATTTCTTTTGAAGCTTGGCTTGAGGGTCATGATTTAATTAGGACGTCCCTCGGAACCCTGCCACTTATTCTGCTTGTCGTGGAAGTGTTGCAACTTTTAGCAGACAGTTGGTCCTGTTAGAGGGTCCTTGAAGCACTTGGAGGTTGATCTGTGTCCTCAGGGTCACCTGAGTAGAATAAAAGGTTCCTATAGCCTGCAATTTTTCCTCTGGAAATCCATTCCTACTCCCACACCATTCAAAGGGTCTTCATCCCAAATTGTATAGCTAAAAGTCTGTAGAGATTCTCAGTCATCCAGGCCATGGTTCTCCCGAAGGTGCTTTTTTTCAGGAAGCAACTGGACTTTCTTGTTTTTTCTTTTGAAGACGTTTCGCTTCTCATCCAAGAAGCTTCTTCAGCTCTGACAGGATAGTGGGGAATGGAAGGATTTATATTTCCTTGTAGACAGCTGGTCATTTGCATCCTTTTAGAGGGTTGTTGAGGCCACTTGAAGGTTTATCTGCATCCTCAGGGTCACCTGAGTAGCGCTCCTCGTTCCTGTACCCTGCAATTTTTTCCTCTGGGAATCCATTCCTACTCCCACACCGTTCCAAGGTTGTCCATTCCAAATTGTATAGTTAAAAGTCCATAGAGAGACAATAACAATAACAACTGCCTTAGCAACAGAAATGGTTTGGTTCGATTGTGGTCGTAGGTCGAGGATCACCTGTATAACGTCCGGCCCCCAGAAAGAGGGTCGCCCTTATGGAAAGATAACATAAGGTCAGATCCAGTTGTAGATAAAATTCAACATTCCCTTTCTTTGCAGAACCTGGTTTCCGATACTATATTAAAAGAGCGTCTGGATCCAGAAACTCTGGAATCATTAGGGCTTATCAAGCAGTCCCAGCAGTTTAATCAGAAATCTGTGAAAATAAAGACAAAACTTTTGTAAGTATGTCGTTAACATTCTGCAAAGCTTTTAATGTTCCTGAAATCCCTCAAGACCTAGCTGTGTCATTGATCGGGGGGGGGGGTCTCAGAGGATCCCCGAGTTTTGAGATAGCCCCCTTATTTCAATTAACATTTATCCTCTCTTATACCTTGTGGCTTTGTATACCTTGTGTATAAAAAAGTATTCTTTTAAAACCACAATTGTTTTTTTTAAATAAGAGTTCTTGTTTATAGTGACTTGCCCAGAGTGACTTTTTTTTTTTTTTGAGCCGGGCACCCATATAAATTTACTAAACAAGTAAAGCAGAAAATTACTGGTTTATTCCATCTTCTAATTTTCTAACACTCATGTTTTCTGTCTTCTTTATTTGTTGAACTGTAGTTATAAGCAACAGAAATTTAATTTATTAAGAGAAGAGAACGAAGGCTATGCAAAACTGATTGCTGAACTGGGACAAGATTTATCTGGAAATATCACTAGTGAATTGATCCTAGAAAATATTAAATCTTTAATAGGTAAGTCATGTTTTCTGAGACAAATTCACTAGTTGCAGTTTTCCCTATATTACTGTATATCTTAGATTTATTATATTTTGAAATGCTATTCTATTCAGTTCTTATTCTTTTCTATTCTATTCTATTGTATTCTCTATTTATTCCAGTCTCCTGTTCTGTTCTGTTCTATTCTGTTCTATTCCAGGGATCTCCAACCTTGGCAACTTTAAGACTTGTGGACTTCAACTCCCAGAATTCCTCAGCCAGCAAAGTTGGCTGAGGAATTCTGGGAGTTGAAGTCCACAAATTTTATAGTTGCCAAGTTTGGAGACTTCTATTCCATTCCATTCCATTCCATTCCATTCCACTCCACTCCACTCCACTCCACTCCATCGTGTCTCCCAAATCTACATTCTTGCATTCTTCTCTATAATATACAGTTTCCCAGGTTAAAAAAAATATTCCTGATATTAATGACTATCAAGGATATTTGATAAATTACCGTTAGAGTACCATACTTTCTTAATTTTGTTTGCTTAGTTGTCTTGAATAAAAGTAATTTTTTTATAACTCCCATCTGTTTAATAGGATGTTTTAACCTGGATCCTAACCGAGTGTTGGATATTATCTTGGAAGTCTACGAATGTCGACCAGAATATGATGAATTTTTTGTACCTTTGATAGAGTCGTATATGTATATGTGTGAACCTCAAACACTCTGCCATATACTTGGATTCAAATTCAAGTTTTATCAGGTACCACAGAAGTTCATGGCTTAAAATCCTTCCCTTATCTCAGTTATTTATTGTTTACTATGAAATGCAGGTAGTCCTCAACTTACAGCCGCCATTGAGCCCAACATTTCTCTTGCTAATTGAAACATTTGTTAAGTGAGTTTTGCCCCCATTTTAGGACTTTTTCTTGCCACGGTTGCAGAGTCAATCATTGTAGGCTTAAATTAGTCAAACCGTTAAGCGAAACTGACTTCCCCATTGACTTTGCTTATCAGAAGGTCGCAAAAGGGTGTCGTGCCCCCCGTCGGAGTCTGAATCCGAGGGGGAAGACAAGCAGCTGACAGTGAGAGAGTGGCTCCGTTGGCTGTGGAGGAAACGGGGGAAACTGTGGAGGAAGCTGGGCAGAGCAGGGAGAGGGGGTTCAGATGAAGACCAAGCCCACCCTCTCCTCATCCTAGGACACGCAGGGAAGAACGGAGAAGAGAGCAACGTGGGTTGCGTGGCTTACAAGGGGGGAAAGGGCCCCGATTCCCTTCAGAAGGCACACCTGGGGATGGAGTTTAAAGGAGAGGCAAATAGGAGGGGTGGTTGTCGGAAACAAACGCTGAGTTCGTCTTGTGTTAACTGCTTTATCTGAATTCCTGGCATCCTCCCAACTGGTTTGATTTACTGCCATGCTACTTCACTTCTGGAACTCTTTATCTTGCTTGCCCTGCTGGATTAATTACCTTATATTGCAGTATTTTCAGCCCACGGCTGTTACAGTTTTGTGTGAGAGTTTATCTTCAGACCGAAGAGTAAAAGGGACGTTGGGGGCAAAGTTGGCGCTAATAAAGGGACTCATGGCTGTGTTGCCTTTGTGCCACGCCCCGGGTCATCACAAAGGGGATCACATGAGTCCCCGGGATACTGCAGCGGTCATAAATATGAGTCAGTTGCCAAGCTTCTGAATTTTGATCACATGACCATGGTTGTTAAGTGTGAAAACTGGTCATAGGTCCTATTTTTCAGCACTTTTATGACTTCGAACCGCCACTAAATAAACTGTTGTAAGTCAAGGACTGCCTGTTGTCAGCTTTGGAAGCCATACTAGGCCGAAAGCTTCCATGCGCTGCCACAGTTCTCCTCTGTGGAAAAGGAAGGGAGGAGGGTGATAGTACAAGAGATGATTAGACATAATAACATTTTTCTGCCGGTCAAGGTCAGGTTAGGTTCGCATCTGGAGAAGGAGTGGTTGGAGTGATGCTTCGACATGGGACGGTTGAGGATTGGAGCATGTGACCGGCAGAGGGGTCATGAGGGTGGAGATTTTGGGGTTTGAATTACTGAGGGAGGAATCGGAATCCCCAGTTTGGGTTTTCCTCCAACTGTGCCAGTTGACCTATGCTAGTAAAAGAACTTTGAAAGATGTTGGTTTCGGAGTCTTTTCTGCAGGAGGGGTTTTCTGGAACGCTGACACCTGTATTCAGAGGGAGAGAAAAAGCAATATAGTTCTGTGTAGGTGTTGTGTGGGTGGGTGTTTGCTACGTCAAGATTAGTTTTGGTGCTAAGGAACGAGAGGGGGTTGAACTAAGAGACGTTTTCAAACAGCGTGATCCGTTCTTCGATTCAGTGCAAGGCTGTGTAAATTCTTATTAAAACAAAATTTTAAAAAACAAGTTGACTTCATCCATTGTTCCCCAACCTTTGTGGCCTGGTGGCCTGGCTGGGGGAGGGAAAGGGGAACTGGGCCACGTGAGCGGTGAGCGCACACACACAGCCCTTGCACGAGAGGTAGGCCGGCACGCCCATGCAATCCTTTGGTCAAGGAGTAGGCTGGCACACACTAGTGACCACCAGCCCGTTGCTCCTGCAAGTTGAGTTGAACACACACACACACATGCTCCAGCCAACCACTCACGTGGCCCAATTCTGAATAGGCCACGGCTCGGTTAGTGGGCCATGGCCTGGGGATTTGGGGATCCCCGACTTAACTTTAAAAAAAAACTCATAAAGCTGACAGTCATGATCTTAATGTAACTATTTCTCCTAAAACTATTTTTGTTTCCTCTCCAGGAACCAAATGGCGAGACCCCAGTGTCTTTGTACAGAGTCGCTGCAATCCTTTTGCAACATAACTTAATAGATCTGGAAGATCTTTATGTGCACGTGAGTTATTTGTTTTGCGTTTAGCAACAGAATGTAGGTTCCGTTGAGTGCAGAAGATAATTTCTCCCAAATATGGGGCTTTTCTAGCTTAGTCCATGATTTAGGAGCATATTTACAGGCTCAGTAAAAAAATGACCATCCTCTCATACTTAGGAAAGAAATCTGAAAAACGTAACATTGACGCAGTGGTTAGAGTGCATTACTGCAGGCCGCTTCTGCTGACTGCCGTCTGCCTGCAGTTTGGCAGTTCGAATCTCTCCAGGCTCAAGGTTGATTCAGCCTTCCGAGGTGGGTAAAATGAAGACCCAGATTGTTGGGGGCAATAGGCTGACTCTGTAAGCTGCTTACAGCCCTCTGGGCTGTGGTATCTTAGTCTAAATGCCCTTCCTTCCTTCCTTCCTTCCTTTCCCTTCCCTTCCCTTCCCTTCCATCCATCCCAGCTCAAGGTTGACTCATCCGTCTGAGGTGGGTAAAATGAGGACCCAGATTGTTGGGGGCAATAAGCTGACTCTGTAAATTGCTTAGAGAGTGCTGTAAAGCGGTATATAAGTCTAAGTGCTATTGTTAAGTGCTATTTCTTTTACTGCATAATATCTCTCTTTGATATGCATATAGTGAATTAATATTGATTAGGGTTGACAGTGGTACTGTATCGGTATGGATTTGGACTGTTATTTGGGTTCTATCCTGATCCTCCCAGAGTCATTTGCTGAGATGAGCAGCTATAGAGATCAAATAAATAATAATAATAAATAAATACTTATTGGGAGAAGTATTTTCCATTGCATTTGCCATTCCAAGGTTGGATCTAAATCTATGTTATTCCAGATACAGTGGTACCTCAGTACTCATTGTTAATTGGTTCCAGGAGGTGTGATGAGTACCAAATATGATAGCAATAGCATTTAGATTTATATACCGTTTCACAGTGCTTTACAGCCCTCTTTAAGCAGTTTACAATGTCATCAAATTGCCTTCGACAATCTGGGTCCTCATTTTACTCACCTCGGAAGGATGGAAGGCTGAGTGAATCTTGAGCTGGTCAGGATCGAACTGTTGGCATTGGGTAGAATTATCCTGCAATACTGCATTCTAACCACTGGGAAGGAAGGAGGGAGGGGAGGGAGGGAGGGAGGAAGGGCAATAGCAACAGCCGTTAGACTTACATACCGTTTCAGGGTGCATCACAGCCCTCTCTAAGCGGTAACAATCTGGGTCCTCATTTTACTCACCTCAGAAGGACAGAAGGCTGAGTCAACCTTAAGCCTGGTGAAATTTGAACTGCCATATTGCAGGGAGCCGACAGTCAGTAGAAGTATCCTGCAGTATTGCACTCTAAGCCACCATGGCTTTTCCTGCTGAGTACTTTCCTGCTGAGTAACAAACAATTTTTCCCCATAAGGAATAATGCAGCCGACACTAACAAGCTTGTGCGTTGAGTACCAAACAAACAATGAGCACCGGGAGCAAACGTTTGTGTCAAAAGACGTCGAGTACCAGATTTGACGAGTTTCAAAGACTTTACGAAGTTCCATTATATTTATCAAAGAGAGAGCCAGTATGCGAAAGCTAATGTTCACCTTTGCCTCTTTAGCTCCTGCCGTCCGACCACGCTATCCTCGAGGAACACAGGCGGGAAATCGGGGAGGCGAAGCAAATTGTAAGGAAACTTACCATGGTTGTGCTCTCTTCCGAAAAGACGGAAGAGAAAGAGAAAGAGAAGGAGAAGGAAGAGGAGAAAATGGAAAAGGTGAGTTGCAGCCGCGCAGACTTCCTGCCGTGAAATCCGATTGGAGGCGCTGCTCATCAAGCAAATACGGTTAGACAGAATTTTCCTAGTACGTGATCTAGCAGCCGGCTTAACAAGCCATGAATATACCACAGTTCTGTTGGGAATCAGTTTTGCTTTGACCTGCAGAGAAGATGTGGATGATGGGAAAGGAGTCTTCTCTATTTTAGCCCCAGACAGAAAGAAACATGAACTGAATATTAAATAGTTCCGCTCTTGATAATGCTGGGCTAACATACTCGGTCTCAGGCTGCTTACACCCCAAACATACACAAGTCTATACAGCTGGTGTTCGACTTACAACCATTCATTTAGTGACCGTTTGAAGTTACAACGGCGCTGAAAAAGGGGACTTACGACCGTTTTTCACACTTGACCGTTGCAGCCTCCCCGTGGTCATTCAATTAAAATTCAGACGCTTGGCGACTGATTCGTATTTATGACAGTTCAAGGTCATAATAAGGGGTCACACAATCCCCTTTTGTAGCCTTCTGATGGGCAAAGTCAACTGGAAAAACCAGATTCCACTTAAGGACTTTGTTCCTGACTAAATAACTGCAACGATTCACTTAACAACAGTGCCGAGAAAGGTTGTATTGTGGGGCAAAGTCACTTAATAACTGTCGCTGGCTGACATAAACTTTGGGGTCAATTGTGGTCGTAAGTCAAAGATTACCTGCATTTCAGGAACTGTATGGTTTAATTAGGCACCTGGTTTTATATATTTATGTATGTATGTATGTATACACATGCACATATACATATATATTATACATACACACACATACATACACACGCATGCACACAGACACATATATATATAGATATATATATTACAGACTATTTTAAAAATACGAGTTCCAGGTATTTCCAAGTATATTATTTTAGTTCTGGAGCTCACAGAATGTCTATTTTTTGTTTTACATACATAACATACATACATAACATACATACATACATACATACATACAAAACCAGATTATTTCATCCCTAATATCGAAGAATAGAAAAACTGTAATTAATAGGCAGGTATTTTTGAAAACATGCTTTCTGTGATAGTCTTGGGAGAAACTAAACTTCCGCTCTAAAAAAAATAAATACTTTCTTCTGCTTCGTTATCTTTTTTCCAGCCACCAGATAACCAGAAACTGGGTTTATTAGAAGCCATGTTAAAAATCGGTGATTGGCAGCACGCGCAAAGCATTATGGACCAGATGCCTCCGTTTTACGCAACTTCACACAAACCCATCGCTCTCGCTCTTTGCCAGCTTCTCCATGTGATGATCGAGCCTCTCTATCGAAGGTGAATGGGGTCTGCATGCCAAATAAAATCGATTAAACGAGACGCATTGGGCGTATTTTCACGAACCACATAATTTTAGGGTTCCTTGATTGCTACTTCCTTGGTTTTAGAATCTGTGGCTGAGAGAGTGGTGGAAGAGTTTATCAATATTTTTTTTACTCCTCAAGCTAAGTGTCAGGGTTCCAAGTAACACCCCCAACAAATGAAAACTCCGAGGCTTTGAGTTTCCTTGAAGTTCCATTTTATTAGAGATGTCATATTGGCACATCTGGGGAAACCCGAATCTGAAAGCTTCCAGGTTTTTCCCACCCAAAGGAAAGTCCAAGTCCCTGCCCAGTACCCACATGGTCCATCACCTGGTCCAATCCAAGCACCATCCCAACTGGAGATGCCTCCCAGTTCCAGCCTTCCAGGTGCAGGGGAAGATGTCTTTGACTCTCTGAGAAAGTAATGTTATTTTGACTATATGTCACCCTGGCTCCATACAATCTTCCCTCCCAGTTTCCCACAGTAGTAAATGTGGCAGGCCTGAAGGCCCAATGCAGAAGATGGCTTCCAGGCCTGACACCATGGGTGTCAAACTCAATTTCATTGAGGGCCACATCAGGGTTGTCTTTGACCTTTGGGGGGGCAGGTGGACGTGGCCAGGGTGGGCGTGGCCAGCGCAACATTACCATCTGCGGCCCTCCCAAGCTCCCTTTTTGCTGGCAGAAGCACTGCGAGCTGGTCCTTCGCTGTTTCCAGGGCAGCCTCGCAAGCCAGATCTAAGCAGCCCGCAGGGTGGGCCGGACCCGGCCTGCGGGCCTTGAGTTTGACACACCTGCCTCAAGCCTTAGGCATGGAGAAGGGTTTTCTCTTGTCCTGTCAGGTGTTTTTGAGAAGTTCTCCCCAAAACCTCACATTTAAAGAACTTTCCTTTTTCGTTTCAGGGTCGGAGTCCTCAAAGGTGCCAAAGGAACCCCAGTTCCCCCTTTGCAAAACAAGAGGGCCCCAAAGCCAGTCGAACATTTTGAAGACTTAAGGAAAGAAGTGTTCAACATGCTTTGCTATCTCGGCCCGCATCTCTCCCACGATCCCATTCTCTTCGCAAAAGTCTTGCGACTTGGGAAAGCCTTCATGAAAGAGGTAGGTGCCAAGGTGCCGACTGACGGACCCAACTTGAGCAAGCAAAGTCGAGACGGTCCAATCTCTTTAGGCAAAACTTCATTGGATACATCATTTCGGCACTGGCTTAAGGCGAAACTGGCTCTAGCTAACTCCTGTGCCATGCCATGTAATTAAAAATACAGAATTCTCCCTCCCCCTATTAGTGCCGGTCACATGGTCCAATGGAATGTCATTGTATTGTTATGAGAAAGTGTTTCTGAGTTTTTTTTAGCCAGCTGCTGAAGTGTCCTTGGCTCCCACGGTTTGCCTTCTTGATGTCTGGAGCCTTCATTCCATTATTTCCCCCTTCCTTCCCCCCTAGTTTGTTAACAAGCTTGCAACAGCAGAAACACACTTTGAACATAACAGTAGGTCAGCTTCCAGCTATGACTTCCCTTGCCTGATGTATCCTTAAATGTAAGTGTCTTAGTGTCTTAGCAGCAGCATCCTTGAGTTACAACCTGCCCATTATGGTCATGAGTCATGACAGTCTTAAATCTATTGCTTCTTGTTCTACCCTCAGGGGCTTTGGAGAATAGCTTGACTCCCTCTTCTTTGGGGCAGCCCCTGAGATGTTGGAGCACTGCTATCCTGTCTCCCCTAGTCCTTCTTTTCTTTAAACTAGACATACCCAGTTCCTGCAACCATTCTTCATATGTTTTAGCCTCCATTCCCCTAATCATCTTTGTTGCTCTTCTCTGCACTCTTTCTAGAGTCTCAGCATCTTTTTTGTATTGTGGTGACCAAAACTGGATGCAGTATTCCAAGTGTGGCCTTACCAAGGCGTTATAAAGTGATATTAACCCTTCACGTGATCTTGATTCTATCCCTTTTCCCATTAAGGTATCCATAAGACACCTTACAGCTCTCACTCTTCCTTTCTGCTATTTTTCGTGTTTAAAATTATTATTATTATTATGTATCACAAATATCATTGACTGGCTCTGATGGTTGATACGGGTTGCTGCCAGCATCCTAGGTATCAACCAAGCATCATCTTAAAATGTATGTTGTTCCAAGTAGCGCAGTCTTTTGCTGCTCCGCTGGTGCTACAGCAGAAAGCTGCAACTTCTTGATGTATTTTGCAAAATTCGTGGACATGGTTATTTTTTTATTCAGTAAACATGAAACTCAGTCAACTGATCATTTAAAAATGTATCATAAATACCATTGACTGGTGCTAATGGTTGATATGGGTTGCTGCCAGCGTCCTAGGTATCAACCAAGTATCTTCTTAAAATATACGGTGTTTCAAGTAGCACAGGTTTTTTTTGCAGTTCCTCTGATGTTATTGCAGGAAGTTGCAATTTCTTGATGTGTGTTGTAAAATTATTGGACATGGTACCAAGTACCCCGATGATAATGTTTCATCCATCCACTGTTACACGTTTCATCCATAACTGTATAGTTTCAATGGACAGGTCGCAATATTTCGTGATTTTTTTCCCAGTTCTTTTTCTTCAACTCTGGCGTCTCCTGTACAGTGATATCAATAAATTGTACGCTTCGGCCCTCGACAACCATGATATCTGGCGTGTTGTGTTCCAAATGATGATCCATCTGTATTCAAAAGTCCCACAAGATGATGTTGATGATGATGATTATCCATAAGCTGTTTCAAAAGCAAGCAGTTGAAGAGAGAACTGAGTTAACATAAGTCTTTGCGGTCTTAAAGGGCCAGTTTAAACAGTGAATATTAAAACTGTATAAGCGAGTTGACGTTTTTAATGCCCGATTCTGTCGTTTCTTTTCTTTGGGAATTCTACCGCTAATAGTTACCCATACAAGTAACGGGTAATAAATAAAACCGTGCTGTTGTCAGTCTAGTGTGAGAGGAAAATTATAATCTTCTTTATACAGCAAAAGTGCTCCCGTATAATTTCACTGTTAAACACTTGACAGGCAGTTAGAGTGGATTCTGTACAAAACGCAGTGAAATTTATCTTCTAAACATCTGTTAATTAGATAAGCTCTTGTAAGCCCAAGTCAGGATTTGGCAGGTTGCTGAGAGCCATCTCCAGATGTCTTGCAAAATAAAAATGCAGCATAGGGTTGAGAGCTGATTTTGTTTTTTTAGTTTGCTGGTACCAAATGTCTTCACTCACCTCTTGGAGATGAGGGGCTTCTTGTCACGTTTTCCTGATTTGCAAATAAAGCCCGACTCCCCTTTGGGATAATGCGAATAAGCAACCTTGAAGTTTGCATTTTCTTTTTCCGGGACAGCTATGAGGAAGAAAAGAATTTTCTTATTTAAAATCATTTTCTCCTAAAAAGAACTCAAAACAGGCTGACCAAAATAATTAAAAACAAGCTTAACTCCTCTAGAATTAACATTAATTTAAAAAAATAATGTTTCCTGGCATAAAGTAAACTCTTTTCCCCTCCATTTGCTGGGTTTGATATAGATTAACAGAGTTAGAAGGGACTTTATAGGTCATGTAGTCCAACCCCCCATCCAAGCAGGAGACCCTACACCATTTCTGACAATTTTCAGTTCAATCTCTTCTTGAAAGCCTCCAGTGATGAAGCTCCCACAACTTCCGAAGGCAACTCCTGTTCCATGGGTTGATTGCTCTCACTGTCAGAAAATTTCTCCTTATTTCTAGATTTCCTACTTTGTGCTAAATTGTGTTTTGCTCATGGTCTGGTTCCATTGCATTTGCTTTGTTCACAAAACGTCAAAGAAGGGGGTGAATCCAAACAGGTTCTTTCAAGTTTAGCATGGACCATTTCAACCACTCCGGAGGTCCTAAGCTTAAGACACTCCATTCAAGTTTGGAAGCTAGGTTGAAAGACTCAGTTGGCCAACACCATTGTGTGTTTTCCTCTAGCCATTTTGGAAAGGGGAAGCAGGTTATATATAGGTGCAAAACTACGCCTAGTAATGCCAAGCTACATACGGCTCAGTGGTTAAGTACCAGTTAGACCATTTCATAGAATTAGAGTTGGAAGGGACCTTGAAGATCTTCTAGTCCAACCCTCTGCTCAAGCAGGAGACCCTGTAGTGTTCCAAACAAGTCGCTGTCCAGTCTCTTCTTTAAAACTTCCAGCAATGGAGCACCCACAATTTCTGAAGGCAAGCCACTTCACATTCTTACTGTCAGGAAATTTCTCCTTAGTTCTAGGTTGGTTCTTTCCTTGATTAGCTTCCACCCATTGCTTCTTGTCCTGCCCTCAGGTGCTTTGGAGAATAGCTTGACTCCCTCTTCTTTCTGGCAGCCCCTGAGATATTGGAGCACTGTTATCATGTCACCCCTGGTCCTTCTTTTCATCAGGCTAGACATACCCAGTTCCTGCAACCATTCTTTGTATCTTTTAGCCTCCAGCCCCCTCATCATCTTTGTTGCTCTTCTCTGCACTCTTTCCAAAGTCCAGCACCTTTTTTATAATGTGACCAAAACTACCTTTGTAATCTTGTGGACTCAATTACAATTGCTTTTCTCTGTAGAGATTCTCAGTCATCCAGAAAGTGGTCATCCCGAAGGTGCTTTTTCAAGGAGGCACCTGGACTTTCTTGTTTTTTTTTCTTTGAAAACGGTTTGCTTCTCATCCAAGAAGCTGCTTCCGCTCTTCCATTCCCCACTATCCTGTCAGAGCTGAAGAAGCTTCTTGGATGAGAAGCGAAACGTCTTCAAAACAAACAAAAAAAAGAGAGTCCAGTTGCCTCCTGAAAAAAGCGTCTTCGGGACAATCCTAATTTTCTCCTTCGTGGGTTTAACCAAGGTGGGAAAGAGATATCCTACAAATGTCACCAAGCATTGAAGGATTAAAAATGAAGGTTGGGGGAGGGAGGTTTCTAACTGTTGACGTATCAACAGAGTAATTTGTGAGTTATTGTAGCCATGGAGATCCATAGTTCTCCTTCTCTTGCATGCCACATTATGGAGGAGCTACCGCACCCCACACCCCCATTCTTTCCCTTTCAGAGATTCAAAAAATTTAGTTCCGCCATGATGTTTCTCTTTGAAACTTGGAAAAGGAAAGGTTTTCATTAACATGCTTGAGATAGTCTCTTTGGTCTGAAGCCATGACCTCTTAGAGTTAACCTGCCTTCTTTTTCCCGTAGTACCAGTTGGACGGAAACAAACAAGAGGACAGAGAGAAAACGGTAGGTTCTTTTACAAAAAAAAAAGGAAACTTCCTTGACAGATCTTGTAATATTTGATGCAAGATAGAACTAACCATCCGGTTTTCCAGGGACACTTACTTGTTGTTGGCTGACATAGGCATTGTACGAGCAACAACAGCCCGTAGGGTTGACTCTTACCGCCTGCCATTCTAGTTGTCTTCTGGATAAAGATGTAATTCTTGGATGAGAAGCAAAACGTCTTCAAAAGTGCATGACAAAGTTGTAAAAAAAAAAATCAGATTGAGCAAATTAAAAAGAGTCCCCTCCCCTTAACTAAAGTTTGATTTTTTCCCCCCCTCTTCTCTTCCTGGTTCCCCAGGAGATACTATTCAGCTGCTTGCTGAGTATCACTGACCAGGTTCTGCTTCCTTCTCTTTCTCTAATGGACTGTAACGCATGCATGTCTGAGGAACTCTGGGGGATGTTTAAAACATTTCCATACCAGCACCGGTGAGTAATTACCTAGAATGTTTTAAACACAATATCTCAGTGCTTTTGGACGGGGGAAAAAAAATACATAAATGACTTCCTTTTCTCCCTGCGTCCTGTACTAGGTATCGTCTCTACGGCCAGTGGAAGAACGAAACGTACAACAGCCATCCACTTCTAGTGAAAGTTAAAGCTCAGATAATTGACAGAGCCAAATATATAATGAAGTAAGTTAAATATTTGCTTGAATAAACAGTCCTATTAAGCATGTGTGAAACCAGACGCCTTCAAAATGGAATGTTCTGGATAGATCTAGCGTGGAATGTTCTGGAGAAATCCAGAATATTCTATTCGTCCTCCAAATCATGCTGGGTACAGTTGGTCATGAGTACAGTTGGACAGTCGTTTTGCAAAAGTTAATTTCTAAGCCTCAAGGCAGTTGTTGGTGTTCTCATAAAATTAGTTTTGAACATCTATATTCTTTTGCATCCTATTTGACTGGGGGGAGATTATTCGTAAGATGTATAGGATTGCTGACTAAATCAGGGGTCTCCAACCTTAGTAACTTTAAGGCTTGTGGACTTCAACTCCCAGAGTTCCTCAGCCAGCCTTGGAGTTGAAGTCCACAAACCTTAAAGTTACTAAGGTTGGAGACCCCTGGACTAAATTATATGACTAAATTATATGACAAGAGTGCCACACCTATATTTCCTGAGGTAAACTATTGAGCAAAACTTCCTGTAGTCAGTGTGAAACTCAGGAATTGTTATTTAAATAATTCCAGCTTAAGTAATATAATAAGGGTTGAATTAAAACCTGGTTATTTTTTTTTTCTAGATTAGAAAAAAATCCATACTTGACATCTCACAAGTATGATTTCTTATTTTGCTTTTACACCCTTAAGTTCAAGATAATTAATACATTACATATGAAATGTGACCATATATGCCGTTTTCCCCAGGATTTGGAGGGGACAATCTTAGACTTTATTCAAAGGAGAGTAAAATTAATTTTCTTTGTAATTAGCAAAGAAAGCTGCAAAACAAAAGAACTAAAGTACAGTATTTTCTTACAGGCGTTTAACGAAGGAGAACGTAAAACCTTCTGGAAGACAAATTGGGAAACTGAGTCACAGCAACCCAACCATTTTATTTGACTATGTAGGTGGCAAGATAAGTTGAGATACGTATCTGTTGTCGCAGCAGATGTGCCGCGAAGCTGCATAGTTTAAAACATACCTAGTACAAAACTGCACATGTTTTATCAAAATTTTACAATTAATGCACTGTAACTTGATTGTAAACATGTAAACGAAAGGAAAGGATTGAGTGAGAAGAGATTGCGGTCCTCAGGTTACAGTCGCAGTTGGGACAGGAATTTCTGCCACTGAGTGGTTTGGTCGTAAAGCACAAAATCAAATAACCATCTTGCGTAGCGACAGCAAGACCAGCAATCCTGGTTCCCATTGTAACCCCAGGACTGTACAGGTCATTAAGCAGGAAAAGGCAGGGGTCCCAGGCGAGCAGGTTGGCAGGTGAGAACTGAGGGCTACAAGTGGCATGTGTATGTCTGTGTGTGTGTGTTTGTGTACGTGCCACAGGGTGGTGCTATAGAGCTATAAAGCGTAAATGAGCAAAAAAGTGGCCAAAGCAACTTTTGCATTCCTGCTGGCTTCCCCATTGACTTTGCTTATGGGAAGCCGGCAGGCATCACAAGTCGTGATCACATGATGGTGTCTCACTATGATGTAATCACAATCCAGGCACCCAGTGCCTAGATCACAATTGTGTGATCACCGGGACAGGGCAGTGACCGAAACTCGGAGAGCCAGTCGTAAATCTCCCTCATTCAGTTCCTTTGTAACTTTGAATGGTCGCTGAATGAGTGGTTATAACCCAAGGACTACCCGCTAATTACAGAAATAATTTTTCTCAAGGCTGTGAAACACTCACAAATGTGCAGGTATATATCTCTAAACATTTCATTTTTACTTATTCTTTTCAGATTTTGTCGCAGATCCAGAAATACGATAATTTAATAACTCCAGTTGTTGATTCATTGAAATACCTCACTTCACTAAACTATGATGTTTTGGCTTGTATCCTTTGCCAGTTTCCTGGAACTGGGATCTGTCTTGTTCTACGTTTCTGCTGCCTCCGTTGTTCCTCACGAGGGATTCCAGTGTAATCCACTGCTCACCATTTTAGGGCTAACCGTTCTTGCCATATTGAAGTCAGACTCAGAAAATGTAATCGTTTTAACACAAGTGACTTAAAGCTCCTAAGTTTCTTTGGGTTAGTTATTTTGAAGCATTTCAAACTTTTTTTTGAAGGCGGTAAGAATTCCTCTTCTTTTTGCCACGTGGCACAAATGTTAAATTTTAGCTACAAGGGATCAAAGGTTGTAGTTAGTATAATTGTTCAGTAGAATTAAGCCTCAATTTTACAATCAAATAAAATCCACCCCATCATAGAACTTCAGCCGTTGTGGCCCGCCAGTGGCCAGCAGAACTGGCGGCAAGATTTGGACAGTGAGGAGGTTGGACAGGAACATGGGCCAGTCCTGGAGTCTGGGGAAGGCTCTGATGAGTGCTCTGCATCGGAGGCAGAGAGGGGGCCAGGGCAGTTTTCAGCTACCTTCGGAGTCGGAGATAAATGGGGCTGAAGAACAGCTGGAGCCTTTTCCCGATGTGTGCATGCGCAGAGCTGCCAGGAGAAGGGAACAGTTAAGGAACAAGGGCCGACTCAGGAGTAAAGGCACAGGTGGACGGTGAATGGCCCCTCCCAGAGGGAATAAAGAGGAGCAAAAGAGGAGGGGAGTTTGCAGGAGACAATTAGTTCACTTCATTAGTGTGAAAGATTTGTTCGTGACTCTCAGAGACACCTTGCCAAGTATTTTCTTGTGCAGCCTGGCAGCTCTCCAAGCCTGATAAGGCCTGTGGTTGTAAATTCACCCTGGAAAGACTGTTTGCCGGGAGTGGATGTGGATGAGAGGAATTCACATTAGCTTAATAAAAATGGGTTTTGTCAGGACAAGGAGTCTGCTGCGGGCTTTTGTGAACCCTGGGTCAGAACAGCAGCTTTTCCAAAGATATTTCTTAAAAGTGTTTTTTTTAATAACTACTTCATTTTTTTTATTTGAATTTATATTCCGCCCTTCTCCGAAGACTCAGAGCGGTCAACTTTATTGCCCCCAACAATCTGGGTCCTCATTTTACCTACCTTATAAAGGATGGAAGGCTGAGTCAACCTTGGGCCTGGCGGGACTTGAACCTGCAGTAATTGCAAGCAGCTGCTGTTAATAACAGACAGACTTAGTCTGCTGAGCCACCAGAGGCCCCTAATTTTAATTATTAAATTAAATTTAAAAATTGCTAATTTTAAGAATTAGCAGTATTGCGTAGCAATGGAAGGGCTTGAAAAACTTTTCCTTTCTTAGTGGTGTTTACTAAGAAATGTAACAGCCCAGAGGCAGATCTTTTGATGCCTTGTCTTAAGGACTGAATTTGAGGTCCTTGGAACTCTCTGCTCGGTTATTTTCTTGCAGAGATTTCATTATCCAACTACGTAATATCCATGCCACGACGGATTGAAGAACGGATGAAGTTACTTAGTTGGGTAATGAAACGTCTACAAGCAAACAACCCAAAGCCACAATTATTCTCTCCTGCCAGACTGTCTCGGCTGTCTCCACCCTGTAATATCTTTTAAAGCTGACATTTAACAATGGAAGGGCTTGAAAAACTTTTCCTTTCTTAGTGGTGTTTACTAAGAAATGTAACAGCCCAGAGGCAGATCTTTTGATGCCTTGTCTTAAGGACTGAATTTGAGGTCCTTGGAACTCTCTGCTCGGTTATTTTCTTGCAGAGATTTCATTATCCAACTACGTAATATCCATGCCACGACGGATTGAAGAACGGATGAAGTTACTTAGTTGGGTAATGAAACGTTTGCAAGCAAACAACCCAAAGCCACAATTATTCTCTCCTGCCAGACTGTCTCGGCTGTCTCCACCCTGTAATATCTTTTAAAGCTGACATTTAACAATTGGGCAGAATTCTTGCTTAACGTCATCCAAGATTGCATAATTGAAGCATTGGCAAATCCCGAGAAGGAGAGAATGAAACACGACGACACTACAATCTCCAGTTGGCTTCAGAGTAAGTATTTGTCTTTTGTATGTTTTTATCCAGCTAAAAGGACTGGAGGCAGCTGGTCTTTATTTGGATTTATTTCTACAGCAGTTCTTCTGGAAGAACATGGAGGGGTTTACAAAACTTGAAAAAAAGCCACCTTAAATAAAAGCTCTCATTAGCTGCTTTCCACACAGATCCAGTCTCTAAGTCATCTTTCGAAATATTTGGGAATCGCATCACATGTATTAATTAAATGTATAAATTAAAAGTATTAATTTCTGGCTTGCTAAACTCAGGACTACGTTGTTAGGTAGTTACCTCAGTCTATTTCTTTTGTATTTCAAGTCTTTTTATTTTATATTGTTTATATATATCAGGGTGTGAATAGGGTGATACCTGGGTATCATACATTTCAGTATAATAAACATAATGTTATTACTCCTAGTTATTACATTTCATTTTCATAGTTTCATATACACGTATCTTTTACTATCACCCTTCAATTGTAAGCTTTCGTAGTATATGTTCTTTCATATACCTTCATGTCATATATACATATACATATACATATACATATTTTTATTATTATTATTATTATTATTACTACTACTACTATTACTATTATTATTATTATTATTCCCCTCTTGTTTCTGTCTCAATTTTATTTTCTTTTTCCCCCTTCCAATATCGCTATAATATTCAAAGACGTGGGGGTTTTTTTCACTTCCTTTAGTTAACTCTTCACATCAAGTTATATCAAAAATTCATCCTTCAATCTTTCATTGTTCATTGCCTCAATATACACTCCTAGTACCAATCACAATCATTAATACATAATTCTATAATATAGAGTATGATTCGGTTAATACACATATGTATATTAAAATATATTCGTTCATTATCTAATCACCCATTTTTTAGTTCTAATATTTCACTGCTAATCATGTTTATGTATTTTTAATATTTCAAATTCTAGTTTCGCTTATTGTTTCGTTCTTACTCATCTCCTATTTCCCTTATTCCTTTCTTCATATCTATTTGTATTGAAATGTTATTCTAGTGTCCATTACACTACTTGTAAAATAATTAGCCAACCTATGTAATTCTAATTTTAATACATATCTATTAAAATACATTTATGAAGACCCCGGTCTGTTTCTTTTCACCTGTTCACTTCAGGCTTAGCGAGTTTTTGCGGTGCTGTTTTTCGAAAATACCCAATAGAACTTGCCGGACTCCTCCAGTATGTGGCAAATCAACTCAAGGCGGGAAAAAGGTGAGGGGAATCGAGAATAACTTCATTGTCACTTTCAATGTACACGGATCGGCATCTATTAAAATGAAATTTTGTTGCATACAGCTCTCAAAGGGTCTGTCAGCTTTGGAAGCCATAGGCGGTGGGAGAGGGTCTCCACCTGTATAGCTTTCTTTGTTTTCACAGCAATCCTGTTAAAACATAACGTGTTTCCCCGAAAATAAAACCCTGTCTTATATTTTTTTTGAACCCCAAAATAAGCGCTTGGCCTTATTTTCAGGCAGGATTTATTATTTTGGGGCACATGGAGCAAGATGGGGCTCCTCTTGCCGCCTTACCTGATTTCCAGCTCTGCGTTTAAATATTTAAATAAATATTTAAATTAAAATATTTAAATATTTAAATAAATTTAGTTTAAATATGTTTTAACAGAGTTAAATAAGCTAAGAAGAGGATTGTCATAATAGTAGGTATATTAGGTATTATTATCAGGTTAAGAATAGACAAAATATTAAACATGGCTGTAAATCTTAGTTGTTATTGCACAAAAGGGCCTCTGTGGCTCAGACTGGTAACACAGTCTGTTATTAACACAGCTGCCTGCAATTACTGCAGGTTCTAGTCCCACCAGGCCCAAGGTTGACTCAGCCTTCCATCCTTTATAAGGTAGGTAAAATGAGGACCCAGATTGTTGGGGGCAATAAGTTGACTTTGTATATAAATATACAAATAGGATGAAGACTATTGCTAACATAGTGTAAGCCGCCCTGAGTCTTCGGAGAAGGGCGGGATATAAATGCAAATATATATATATATATATTTGTACCCAGACGACATACTGTTTAATTAAAGATGAAATGTTTGTATTAAAATAAAATTTAAAAATTATTTTTTAAAAAAATTGAGTCCTGATTTTACCGACCTCAGAAGGTTGGAAGGCTGAGTCAACCTTGAGCTGGTCAGGATCGAACTCTGGCAGTGGGCAGAGTTAGCCAGCAATCCTTCATTCTAATCAGTGCGCCACTACGGCTATTATGGATGGATAGATAGAGGATAGACAGACAGACACAAACAAATTCAAAAAGTATTATGGGAGCATCCAGATATGATCGGGGTAATATGTACTGTAAAATCAATTTTGTCTCCATGCAATCCATTTCTTAGTTTTGCTTCACTTTTGCTCCCTCATTCTTCTTTTCTTTTTCTTCTTCCCCTGTAGTTTTGACCTCCTCATTTTGAAAGAAGTGGTACAAAAAATGGCCGGAATTGAAATCACTGAAGAAATGACCATGGAACAGCTAGAAGCCATGACTGGTGGGGAGCAGCTGAAAGCAGAGGTGTGTGTTGTATGTTTTTTTTTTTTTTTTTGTTTACATTTATACCCCGCCCTTCTCCGAAGACTCAGGGCGGCTTACAATGTATAGGGCAATAGTCTCATTCTATTTGTATATATTTACAAAGACAACTTATTGCCCCCCCAACAATCTGGGTCCTCATTTTACCTACCTTATAAAGGATGGAAGGCTGAGTCAACCTTGGGCCTGGTGGGATTCGAGCCTGCAGTAATTGCAGGCTGCTGTGTTTTAATAACAGGCTATCTTACAGCCTGAGCCACCACGGCCCTGTCTTTGAAACGGAGATGAGCACTCCCCCCTAGAGTCAGAAACAACTACTAACCAGAGCATATAAAACATTTGCTAGACCAATTCTAGAATACAGCTCGCCTGTTTGGAACCCTCACCACATCTCTGACATCAATACAAGTGAGCGAGTCCAGAAATATTTTACAAGAAGAGTTCTCCATTCCTCTGAAAACAACAAAATACCTTATCCCACCAGACTTGAAATCCTAGGCTTAGAAAACTTGGAACTCCGTCGCCTTCGACAAGACCTAAGTTTAACTCACAGAATCATCTATTGTAATGTCCTTCCTGTCAAAGACTACTTCAGCTTTAATTGCAATAATACAAGAGCAACCAATAGATTTAAACTTAATGTCAACCGCTTTAATCTAGATTGCAGAAAATATGACTTCTGTAACAGAATCATCAGTGCTTGGAATACTTTACCTGACTCTGTGGTCTCTTCCCATAATCCTAAAAGCTTCAACCAAAAACTTTCTACTATTGACCTCACCCCATTCCTAAGAGGACCATAAGGGGCGTGCATAAGAGCACCAGCGTGCCTACCGTTCCTGTCCTATTGTTTTTCTTTTCTTCTTCCTATATATATATGCTTATACCTCCTTATATTTACCCATATATGTTTATATACTATATAATCCTTTTTATATGATGTTGTGACAAAAATAAATAAATAAAAAAAATAAAAAACTAGCACATATGTGCAAGGGAAACATTTACCTTTACCTATTCTATTCTCATTTCATTCTATTCTACATTCTACTCTAACCTAATCTACTCTGCTCCTCTTCTGTTCTATTTTGTTCAATTCTGTTCAATTCTCTGTTCTATTCTATTATTATTATTTTGTAATAAGTTTTTTTTTTTTGGTAGGTTAAAAAAATTCTATTCTATTCCATTCTATTCCATTTCTTAACCTTTTTAAAAATTATTGTTATTCCTTTGCTCAGGGAGGATATTTCGGGCAGATCAGGAACACGAAGAAATCTTCTCAGAGATTAAAAGATGCCCTTCTGGACCACGATCTCGCCCTCCCACTGTGCCTTCTCATGGCTCAGCAGCGCAACGGCGTCATCTTTCAAGAAGGAGGGGAGAAACATTTGAAGCTGGTGGGGAAGCTCTACGATCAGGCAAGCTGAAGAGAATCGCGTGGTTGTTTTTTTTTTAATTACCTTAAAATGTTTAAAATCACACACACGATGCATAAAGGCTAATTGAGAAGGAATCGGGTGGGTTGGCTGAATTATCTGCGCTCTGCAGGTAATCCTCGATTCGCGACCACGCTGGAGGCCAAACTTTCCGTTGTTAAGAAAAGTACTTGACTTTTGCCCCGTTTTATGACCTTGCTTGCCACGGTTAAGCAAATCACTGCGGTCGTTAAATAAGGAGTGTAGTTCTTAAGTGAACCTGGCTGTCGTGTCCCCCTCCCCCTCCGACGGCCAGGTCTGGGAAGTCTGTATCAAGCGTGGCCACGAAGCCTCTGCAGCTTTGCCAAATTCCTGTCAAGAGTTCTCAGGGCAGGCAGGAATCCAAGGTGTGACTTCAGCAAACCAGATGAGACTTTGCTTGACTCAAGGAATGCCAAAAAGCAGATCCTTTATATAGGCCATGGGGTGTGGCTCCATGACTCAGCACTTATCCAGGCCTGCCCCTCCCTTCCTTTTGCTGACGTCGCCTCTCCATTCTCCGGAAGCGGGGATCCGTGCACTGTGACTTTCCGTCCTCCTGATCAGCTGCCAGCAATTCTAGCACATGGCTGGCTTCATGCTCACAGGCTGTAGAAGGGAGGTTTGTTTGCTCATTCCTGACATTCTGTCTGGGCATGGTGCCAGGGCTGGGGGCTGGAGGCATGCTAGGCCGTTCTTCATTATCAGACTCTGACTCAGATAGCAGGAGATGTGAGGGGCCCGGCTGAGGAGAGGAGGGAGGACAAGGCACAACACCGGCTTCCCCGTTGCCTTTGTTTGTCAGAAAGTTGCAAAAGGGGATCCCGTGACCCTGGGACACTTCAATCATCATAAGTACCTACCATAAGCGTCTAGATTTTGATCACATAACCACGAGGATGCCGCAGTGGCTGTAAGTGTGAAGGTCACAGTCCTAGGTCACTTTTTCAGTGCCATTGTAACTTGGAACGTTCAGTAAATGAACCATCGTAAATCGGGGACTATCTGTGTTTGAAAATAGGTGATTGCCCTCCTGATAAGAATCTGGTCGTTGGCTTATACCTGTCAGAGTTCCAAGTAATACACCCATCACAAATAAACCTCCGAGACAGGTAGATGCCTCAAAGAACAGTTTTATTGGATATATCATATTGGCACAGGCTGGTGAAAACCGACACTGAATGTTCCCGCGGTTTTCACCTAATTAAAAGAGAAAGTTTTTTTCTTTCCCAAACAATCAGTCACGTGCTCCAATCAAGGTGCCATCCGGTTGCTAGGTGACTTCACTCCGCCTCTCTCTGACCACCTATGGGAATGACCTTGGTTCCCAGGAGAAAGTATTTTGTTTTGGCTACAAAACCCCAGCTATCTCTTATTTCCCCCCCTCCCTAATCCTCAGCTCCAGCGTGGCCACACTGAAGCCTCAAAACGGCCTCGGTCAGGCCAGCTTCAGGGCTGACAATACCTTTTGGGTTTCTTTCTCTTTTAGTGCCACGACACTTTGGTACAATTTGGTGGATTTCTGGCGTCTAATTTAAGCACAGAGGACTATATTAAGCGAGTGCCTTCTATCGATGTCCTCTGTAACGAATTTCACACTCCTCATGACGCTGCTTTCTTCCTTTCAAGACCTATGTACGCGCACCACATTTCGGTGAGTACACATCTCCCACACACAGAACCCTCTTCCTGATGCTCCTCAAAGGGGTTTTCCAGCACAAGCAAAACACAAGCAGAGGAAAGGAGTTTCCATTTCAGTTTTAGTTTCAGAGATCAGCACAGCATGCAGCTTTAGAACAGTTGACCTAAGCCACGCCCAGGCTCCTTGCTGTCTCCTTCCTTGTCGCTCACACAGCAGATACTGTTTCAGTATCCAAACAGCCCTCAACACTCTCACACATTGACAGGACGATAGCCAGATGAATACCGATGGATGTTGGTAGGCAGAGGCAGATTATTTTTTTTCTTATTTACTTCCCCGAAAACTAAGGTGCGTCTTATACTCCAGAGCATCTTATACTCCGAAAAATACGGTATATATGCGAGCGTTTTCTTTTTTCTTTTCCCTTGCCAGTCAAAGTACGACGAGTTAAAGAAAGCGGAAAAAGGGAATAAACAGCAGCAGAAAGTCCACAAATACATCACGTCCTGCGAGCTGGTGATGGCGCCTGTTCACGATGCGGTCATCTCCTTGCACCTCCCGAAGGTCTGGGATGATATCAGTCCCCAGTTCTATGCCACCTTCTGGTCCCTGACCATGTACGACCTTGCGGTGCCCCGGGGTAGCTACGAACGGGAAGTCAACAAACTCAAAATCCAGATGAAAGCCATCGACGACAATCAAGACATGGTGCGTAATTGAACTCCCAATCGGAACGTTTTTGGGAGACTTCTTTTTTTAAATGGGGCTGCCCTTGAGGTGCACCCGGAGGCTACAGTTGGTCCAGAATGCGGCTGCGCCAGTAGTAACGGGAGCCGCTCGCAGCTCCCTTGTAACATCACTGCTGCGTAGTCTGCACTGGCTTCCTGTGGTCTTTCGGGTGCGCTTCAAGATTTTGGTTACCACCTTCAAAGCGCTCCATGGCTTAGGACCCGGGTACTTACGAGACCGCCTGCTGTTACCTTATGCCTCCCACCGACCCGTACGCTCTCACAGAGAAGGTCTCCTCAGGGTGCCGTCCGCCAAACAGTGTCTGCTGGCGGCCCCCAGGAGTAGGGCCTTCTCTGTTGGAGCATCGACGCTCTGGAATGAACTTCCCCCTGGCCTACGTCAAGTGCCTGATCTTCGGACCTTCCGTCGTGAGCTAAAAACATATTTATTTATTCAAGCGGGACTGGCATAATGGTTTTTATAGTTATAATCTTAAATTGGGGTTTTTATTGGGTTTTTTAAATTTTTTATAATTTTAAATTTAAACTTTTAATTATCAGCCTTTTGAAATTTGCTAGGTTTTAAATTGTTGGTTTTAATTGTATATTATTGTGTTTTATCTTTGGCTGTACACCGCCCTGAGTCCTTCGGGAGAAGGGCGGTATAAAAATTTAATAAATAAATAAATAAATAAATAAATAAATAAATAAATAAATAAATAAATAAAAACCTTTTTGCAAAATACTGTGTTTCCCCGAAAATATGACCTACCCTGAAAGCCCTACATATGTGATTAAAAAAAAAAAAATACGGCCAATATAAGCCCTACCACCAAAATAAGCCCTAATTAAGACCCCCCCCCACCCACTCCAGGGTGCATGGATAAAAATTAAGTTCAGGTGGGGGTGGGGGTCTGTGGAGCTCCCCTACTACTTACCTTCCAACAGTTACAGCGAGGCCTCGCACACCCCGACAATCCAGAGCTCTGTTATGGGCTTTAGAGGCCTTCAGGAAAGCATTGCCGGCCAAAGAAGAATTTTGTTGTGACCTGAAAATGTTTCGCTTCTCAACCAGGAAGCTTCTTCCGTTCTGAAGAAGACCTGAAAATGTTTCGCTTCTCAGCCGAGAAGCTTCTTCCGTTCTGAAGAAGACCTGAAAACGTTTTGTTTTTCAACCAAGAAGCTTCTTCCGTTCTGAAGAAGACCTGAAAACGTTTTGCTTCTCAACCAAGAAGCTTCTTCCGTTCTGAAGAAGAACCAAAGAAGCTTCTGGGATGACAAGCGAAAGGTTTTCAAGGGGAATAAAAACCCAGGAAAGTCTAGTTGCCTTTCTGGAAAAGCACCTTTTGAGACGTGCAGATTCACTTGGCAAGGAAGGACCTTGTTGTGAATGCCGTGTGTGTTGTTCCCCCCACCCCACCAGCCTCCCAATAAAAAGAAGAAAGAAAAAGAACGCTGCACAGCCCTTCAGGATAAACTTCTCGAAGAGGAAAAGAAGCAGTTGGATCACGTGGAACGGGTGTTGCAAAGGTTGAAGCTTGAAAAGGACAACTGGCTCCTTGCGAGTAAGTTGCGTGGGGGGGTCCTCCTCGGTCCTGTCCTCAGCGTTGTTGTTTTTTTCTCAACCTTTGCTGCTTTAAAACGTCTGGACTTCAACTCCCGGAATTCCCCAGCCGGCACTGGTTCTGGAATCCTGGCAGTTGAAATCCAGACATCATAAAACGGCCCAGGCACACGGGCACAACGATAACCATTTCCTCCCTCTCTCTCTCTCTTTTTTTTTTTAAAGAATCGACGAAAAACGAGACCATAACCAAGTTTCTGCAGCTGTGTATATTTCCTCGCTGTATCTTTTCTGCCATTGATGCTGTTTATTGTGCTCGCTTTGTGGAACTGGTGCATCAACAGAAGACACCCAATTTTTCCACACTGCTTTGTTATGACCGAGTAAGTCACTCTTTAAGTTTGGCCTCCCGTTCCCTTAGAATCATTGAAAGGCCCTTTATGCCAGGGAAAAAAGACCTTTATGTCTGTCTGTCTGTCTGTCTGTTTCTCTCTCTCTCTCTCTCTCTCTCTCTCTCTCTCTCTCTCACACACACACACACACACACACACAATCTATCTCTATCATCTATATCTTATCTATCTATCTATCATCTATCTATCTATCTATCTATCTAATCTATCATCTATGTATCTACCCACCCACATATCTACAGTACTTACCTACATACCTATCCACCCATCTACCTACCTATGGTACTTACTAACCTACCTATCTATCTACATCCATCCACCCATCTGTCTGTCCGTCCATCCTATCATCTATCTATCTCTATCTATCATCCATCCATCTATCTAATCTATCATCTATGGATCTACCCACCCACCTACCTACAGTACTTACCTATATACCTATCCACCCACCTATCTACCTATGGTACTTACCTACCTACCTACCTATCTATCTACATCCATCCACCTATCTGTCTATCCATCCATCCATCCACTTATCTGTCTATCCATCAATCTAATCTAATCTATTGCTTAACATAGTGTAAGCCGCCCTGAGTCTTCGGAGAAGGGTGGGATATAAATGCAAATAAAATAAAATAAAATAAAAAATCTATGTATCTATCCACCACCTATCTACAGTACTTACCTACCTACCTATCTACATCCATCCATCCACCCACCCATCTGTCTATTTGTCATCTAATTGTAAAGGTGCCTATCTCACTCATACAGAGACCCTGGATGGTGTACAAATAAATTTTACTGGAAGATTTTTTAAATTCATTTTTATTTACTCTAGACAGCAACAGATTAGCGGTGAAATTAGCAGATTGGTAATGAAAGAAGTCGTGACTCACAAACTTACACAATGGCTTGAAACCTGCTTGCCAGATTTTTGCCTTCACCTGGTTTCCTCTTCCTCCTCCCCCCATATTTTCATTTTAACAAAATAGAAACTTACAAAGTCCCAAGATTGATAACCCCAAGGGAAGATTTCTCGTTAGTATGTGATTTAAATGAACCCCCCCCCCAAAAAAAACCCCAACCCCCATTGAAATGTTAGGAATATTGAAACCCCTTTCTTTTAGCATAACAGTTTTTTTTAATGCCCAAATTTCTTCTAGGTCTTCTCCGATATCATCTACACAGTAGCCAGCTGCACTGAAAATGAAGCCAGCCGATACGGTAGATTTTTGTGCTGCATGCTAGATACCGTAACCCAGTGGCACAGTGACAAAAGCGTATATGAAAAGGTACGTTTAAAATACGTGAACACCTGATTGTATTTTAAGGAAGGGAGAAACCCCCCCTGCGGTCGGTGTGGCAGGATTCAGTGAGTTCCAACGATTTTTCTGACTATCCAAAATTTTCGTTCCGAATTTTGACTGAAGAATGTACTTGGATGAGTTACAAAACGTCTCCGTTTTAATATATGTTGGTCTGGTTGCTATGATTTAACCTTTTGGCCCCGATGATTGAGTCTTCAATTACATATATTTAGAAAGGAAGTCAGTGGAGATAATTTAATATCGTTGAAAAATCATCCAAAGAGCCACAGTGCCGCAGTGGTTAGAGTGCAGTACTGCAAGCTACTTCTGATGCCTGCCGGCTGCCTGCAATTTTGGCAGTTCAAATCTCACCAGGCTCAAGATTGACTTAGCCTTTCATCCTTCCAAAGTCGATAAAATGAGGACCCAGATTGTTGGGGGCAATAGGCTGACTCTGTAAACCGCTTAGAGAGGGCTGTAAAGCACTGTAAAGCGGTATATAAGTTTAAGTGCTGTTGCTATTTTCCTTCCTTCCTTCCTTCCTTCCTTCCTTCCTTCCTTCCTTTCTTCCTTCCTTCCTTCCTTTCCATCCATCCATCCATCCCAGCTCAAGGTTGTCTCAGCCTCCCATCCTTCCAAGGTGGGTAAAATGAGGACCCAGACTGACTCTGTAAAGTGCTTAGAGAGGGCTGTAAAGCACTGTGAAGCGGTATGTCAGTCTAACTGCTATTGCTATACTAAGTTTTTCCGTTCTTTCCATGCAGGAATGTGGTAACTATCCAGGCTTCATCACTGTACTGCGATCCAGCGGTTACGATGCTGTGAACAAAGCCGACCAGTTAGACTACGAAAATTTCCGACACGTGGTGCACAAATGGCATTACAAGTTAACCAAGGTAATTCAGGAATGGCGTTGAACCGGTCCTGAACCATGGTGAGGAATGTCTTGTGTCCGATGTTATTTTTCTCTTTTCCTTTTTTTTTTTCTCTTCCTTTCCAGGCGTCTGTACACTGTCTGGAAACCGGGGAATATACGCATATCAGAAATATCCTGATTGTGCTGACCAAAATTTTGCCGTGGTATCCAAAGGTCGTGAATCTGGGACAAGCTTTGGAAAGAAGAGTCCGTAAGATTTACGAAGAGGAGAAAGAAAAGAGACCAGACCTATATGCGTTAGCCATGGGGTAACAAAAACAATTCCCTTTCCACGAAACGAAATTTTAAATTTGTCTATCAAAAAGACACTCCCAACGCTGCGGAATGCTCAATTTTTAGATCAACTTTTGATCTGAGTTTTGAGTTTCGACTGATGCTGAAAAACTGTATTCTCACTCATGCATGGGGACAGTGGTGATGGGGTGGGGGTTTCCCCCCTCCCCTTTTTTTAAATTGTAAAATTGGTTTATACGTACATAAGAAAATATCTTGGATTTTAACTGACCCAAGAATCTTTTTCTCAGGGCCCAAACCTTTCAGAGTTTATATCGTGTATCCCTCTGGTTAAATAAAATTGACCCAGCGGAGAGAGAAAAATGAAAAAAGTATCACACCGTTAAAAAGTTCAATGCCTTTGAATTGGCAGCCTTTCTTGATTAAGTGATCGCCCAGGGAGCTTATCCAGATCAGAACAGAATTGAAGTTTTCCAAAGAATGGCACGAGAGGAAAAAGGGCCTAGGAGGATAGAGGGAAAAAAAAGAAAAAAAGCAAATAAAAGAGCTATTCTGATAAAGTTCTTGTCAAAGACAGAAACAGCCCAAGGAGAGAGAGAGAGAGAGGAAAGGCTGAAATTGATGGTCCCTTTGGAATAGGAGTTGGTTTTGCTTCCTTCCTTTCCTTCAAGTTGCCTGGTAGACTTGACTAATGCCAGGTAAAGGAAAGAAGAACATTGCAACTCGCCTACAGAACCGAAATTCCGTGTTTGTTTTCTCTTGTCTTGGCCTAGTCAACACAGGCTACAGGTATTTTGAGCCCCAAATTTTGGCCGGTCAAGCAAGACATTCGTGAAGTGAGTTTTTGCCCTATTTTACGACCTACCTTTCTTGCCACCGCTGTTAGGTGCATCGCTGCAATGGATACGTTAGTGACACAGTTTTTAAGTGAGTCTTGGCTTCCCCATTTGACCATTCATTGTTTCTTGTCCTGCCTTCTGGTACCTTGAATAGAATAGAATAGAATAGAATAGAATAGAATAGAATAGAATAGAATAGAATAGAATAGAATAGAATAGAATAGAATTTTTTTTTATTGGCCAAGTGTGATTGGACACACAAGGAATTTGTCTTGGTGCATACGCTCTCAGTGTACATAAAAGAAAAGATGTAAATTACTTTGGAAAGTAATTTGACCCCCTCTTCTTGGTGGCAGCCCCTAAAGTATTAGAGTACTGCTATTGTCACCCCTAATCTTTCTTTTCTCTTGACTAGCCATACCCAAATCCTGCAATCGTTCTTTATATGTTTAGTCTCCAGGCCTTCAATCACCTTAGTTGCTTCTCCTCCTCCTCCTCTTCCTCCTCCTCCACCCTCCCCATTCCTTTCTAGCACTGATGCTTGTCCGACAGTCGTAAAAAGGAACATTATTTCTTAAATTTATATGCTGCCATCTCACCCCACATGCCTTTCACCTTGTATTTTTAGACAGGCTATCTCTCTTTTATACCCTGGGAACAGGGGTGGGATTCAAAAGTTTTAGCAACCGATTCTCTGCCCAGTAGCTGGGGTGGGTGTGGCCATGGTGGGCGTGACCTACTTGGCCTCCTGCGCCATGGCGGGGGGGTGGGGGGGTGTTTTTGCCCTCCCCAGGCTCTGGAGGTTTTCCTCGAGCCTCCAGGAGGGCAAAAACAGCTTCTCCCAGGCTCCAGAGGCCCTCCGTAGGCCGGAAACGGGCCCATTTCTGGGAATCCTATTTTTCGCCCTCCTCAGGCTCCTCCTCAGACGAAAATGGCTTCCCCCAAGCTCCAGAGGTGCTCCGGAGGCCAGAAACCAGCCTGTTTCTGGAACCTCAGGGAGGCCCGTTTTTCGCCCACCCTAGGCTCCAGAGGCTTTCCTCGAGCTTCCGGGAGGGTGAGAACAGCCTCCCCCAGGCTCTAGAAGCCCTCCGGAGGCCCATTTTCGCCTCCTCAGGCTCCTCCTCAGGCGAAAATGGCTTCCCCCAAGCTCCAGAGGTGCTCCGGAGGCCAGAAACCGGCCTGTTTCTGGAACCTCAGGGAGGCCCGTTTTTCGCCCACCCTAGGCTCCAGAGGCTTTCCTCGAGCTTCCGGGAGGGTGAGAACAGCCTCCCCCAGGCTCTAGAAGCCCTCCGGAGGCCCATTTTTCGCCCTCCCAAAACCTCTGCACGGGCCCTGCATTTACCTGGCATCCAAAATGAGCCGGATGGCGACTCCTGGGAGGGGAGTGGCTGGGTGGGCAGGGCCAGCCAGTCCTTGCAACTATTGGTTCGGTGAACCAGATGTAAAGTTAGCATCCGGTTCGCCCAAACCAGTCCAAACCAGCTGAATCCCACCCTTGCCTTGGAAAAACCATTTAAGGCTAGCCATATGTTTCTGTTCAAATGTCAGCAGTTTGCAGTATTCTTCTGAAAGCTAGCAAAAGGGACGCTTAACAATCCAAGCCTTTTAAGGGTTAAGGTCACCCCGGAGTCTTAAAGAGAACCACACACACCCTGTTCCAAATCCAGAGTTGGTAGAAAGGCAGCACCGGTACAACTGCAATGGCTTCTCTTAACAACGGTGGCAGGAAAAGTCGTAAAATGGAGCGAAATTCACTTAACCAAGGGACTCCCTTAGCCGCAGAAACGTTCCGGCTCAAACGTGGCCATACGTCGACGGCTACGTATAACCAAAGTGATCATGAAAACCCAGAATTTTTTTTTCTTTTGGTTTTAACGTTTTGACTCCCGTGTTTCTGTTTAAAGGCCAGCAGTTTAGAGCAGAGGCCAAAAAAAAAAAAAATAGAAGAAAGAATAATAATTTTGGACAGCTTTGACAATGAAGGTCTCATAAGGGCTAAGCAGTCGCGGGAGGCTTAAGAAAAGGATTCTGCAAAACTTAGACACACACACACACACAC
Organism: Ahaetulla prasina; assembly: GCF_028640845.1. NCBI lineage: Eukaryota > Metazoa > Chordata > Lepidosauria > Squamata > Colubridae > Ahaetulla > Ahaetulla prasina. The sequence continues at coordinate 7,175,623 of NC_080549.1, read as the reverse complement.
ACACACACACACTTGTGCCAAACCGAGTATTAGTGAAAAAGATGCCGGTAGTGAAAATCCCTAATTTTTTCTTTCCTGAGCAGCAGCGTTTTCGAGTGTCTGTCTGTCTTTCTCTCTCTCTCTCTCTCTCTCTCTCTCTCTCTCTTCTCTTCTCTCTCTCTCTTTCTTCTCTCTGTCTCTTTTCTCTCTCTTCTCTTCTTCCTCTCTCTCTCTTCTCTCTCTCTTCTCTCCTCTCTCTCTCTTCTCTCGCTGTCTCTTTTCTCTCTCTCCCCCCCTCCCTTTCTCTCTCCTCCCTCTCTTCCTCCTTTCTTTCTTCTCTCTTCTCTCTCTGTCTCTTCTCCTCTCTCTCTCTCTTGCTTTTCTGCCTATGTGTTCTGCCCCTATTTAACCCTGTGTGCGGCTTTCAGCTATTCTGGCCAACTGAAAAGTAGAAAAATGGTTCCTGAAAACGATTTCCATCAGAAGGACCTTCCGACCCGGAACGCAGTGCCCACCATGGTTCAAAACGGGCCAGGGGGAGCAGGGCTGCCTCCGCTCACGATAAACGCCGCTAAATTGGAAGAAAGCACCGCCGAGGAGACAGGTGGGTCTTTGCTACCATCATTGCCGAACCCTCATTTTTTTTCTTATGGACTAACTGCGGGATGTGGGGTGGGTGGGTGTCAGTCTGGGGGATCTCCTTGAATGTCTGAGATGCAAATATACCTCAGCTGCACTCTTTGCATGTGGTTACCTCATTTGCATAAACATGTAAATGTACTCAAAAATGTGTAAATGTAAAATGATTTGGACGTATCGTTTATTCAATGCGTGTGGTCGCCTATCTCATTTAAGCGACTGGATGGAAACTCATCAAGGAGAAAAGCAACCTAGAACTAAGGGGGGGGGGAATCCTGACAGAATAATTAATCAGTGGAACAACTTGCCTGCAGAAGTTGTAAATGCTCCAACACTGGAGGTTTTTAAGAAGATGTTGGATAACCGTTTGTCTGAAATTGAACAGGTGTCTATGGAGATTCTCCATCTCATCCAGGTCATGGTTGTCCCAAAAGTGCTTTTTTCAAGAGGCAGCTGGACTTTCTGGTTTTTTTCTTTGAAGACGTTTCGCTTCTCATCCAAGAAGCTTCTTCAGCTCTGGATGGTGGAATCCCTTCCATTCCTCACCATCCAATAGAATAGAATAGAATAGAATAGAATTTTATTGGCCAAGTGTGATTGGACACACAAGGAATTTGTCTTGGTGCATATGCTCTCAGTGTACATAAAAGAAAAGATACGTTCATCAAGGTACAACATTTACAACACAATTGATGGTCAATATATCAATATAAATCATAAGGATTGCCAGCAACAAGTTATAGTCATACAGTCATAAACGGAAAGAGATTGGTGATGGGAACTATGAGAAGATTAATAGTAGTGCAGATTCAGTATATAGTTTGACAGTGTTGAGGGAATTATTTGTTTAGCAGAGTGATGGCCTTCGGGGAAAAACTGTTCTTGTGTCTAGTTGTTCTGGTGTGCAGTGCTCTATAGCGTCGTTTTGAGGGTAGGAGTTGAAACAGTTTATGTCCAGGATGCGAGGGATCTGCAAATATTTTCACAGCCCTCTTCTTTTTTTTTTTGTTCAAAAAGTTTTTATTAGTCAAAAAAGGTTTATACAAATACATATCAGGTATGGTAAATTTTCATTTTTCTTATCTAAAATAAGAATTTTACTCAAATTTTTTAACACATACAACAGCCATAAGGCAAGCAGGTGACACGAAGTAGCAAAGTTTGCAAATTTTAAATACGAAATAAAGAAGAGTCAAGAATAAACAGAATATCGTACAAAAGAGAATAAGGAAAACCAACACAATCCCAAATATCTTTATCACTTCCTAGTTTTGGATCTCAGAACTCTGGGTTCAGCCTGACCCAACTCCAGGGCCGCAACAGCGGCAGCCGCTTCAGCCCCATGATCTATAACCTCCCCTTCTTCAATTCCTGGGTCATCTGATTCCAGGAAGGCTTTGTGTTCCTCCACATAGGCCGTAGCCTCCGCAATTGTACTGATTTTTTTCGTAATGCCCTCCCGGAAAATCATCAATCCTCTGGCATCAGCCATCTGAAGCCCACTCCTTCTGGTACAATTTGCTTGACAAAAATAATATTTCTTTCTTTTTCACGTACCTGTCTGGGAATCTGCCTCAGAATGGCTATCTCCTGCCCCTGTAAATCAGTGCCCCACTCCTATGTTTTCTAAGAATTTCATCTCTCGTCTCTCTTCTCACAAATTTGACATGAACCTCTCTGGGAACTGCATGCGTGCGTGCATATTGCGAATTAACTCTATAAACTCGATCCACATCCCAATTCATGAAATCAACACTTCTCCCAAGAAATTCTCCCAACAATTTAGTCACAACATCTCTCAAGTCTTCTTGGTCCACTTCTTCCAAATTTTGAAACCTAAGGAAATAAGACATTTTATCCATCTGTAGTCCAAGCACAGCATTGCCTGTCGTCTCCTCTCTTTTCTGCACTGCCCGCATTTCACCCTCCAGACCTTCCACTTTCTGCTTGTTTTCTGCTGAGACTTGTTGAGTATCCTTTAAATCCTTTTGGATAGTCACAATTTCTTCTCTTATTTCCGTTTGGCCTCTTTGCAAATCATCCAGTTTCTTGTCCATATTGGATAACTTTTCCAGAATTCTCCATCTCTCCAGCAGTTGGTCTCTGACCTTTTGCCATTTGAAAAAAAGAATCAAAATCCTCAGGCAAGCACAGTATCCTTGTAATTTCCTCCGGATCCACCAGGGGCACTCACAGGAGCAACGAGTCCAGAGTACAGTTAGTCAACCAGGAAGCCGAAGGAAGTGATGTCATCAAAATTCTCATAGTGAAGGCGGAAGCTGGGCGCCACCACTGTTCCCCAGAAGGAGGGGCCTCAAACCTTCCCTCCTAAATTTCTCCATCACCTCTTCTCTCCAGAGCTCCACAAAACCGGTAATCTTCTTATTTTAAGTTCTCCTCTCTCCAAAATAACTCGTGCTCCTTCCAACCGCAGGGGAGAAAACCCCCGCACTCCGGGCACTCCACTCACGTTTACCGATATTCCCTTCCTTCTCCTCCTCAATTCTTCTCCGTGCCCTGTTCACCACCAGGCTGCTGCAGTTATAAATCCAATGCCCCGGTGTCACCGGGCACAGCGGCCCAGGCGACGACCAAAATAATGGCCGCGGCCTGTGGCCTCCGAACCCCGCCAAGCCTAGGACGCGCCAGCATCGGTCCCCACAGTCCTGTATGTCGGCTGGGAGACCCCTGGCGAGCCGTCCATACGGCAGGTGTCCTTTTCGGAACACCTGGCCCCTGAGGGCCTCGGCGGCGGCCGGATTCGGGCGCTGGAGGCAGGAGAAACCTTCCAGACGTCCGTTGCCACTGGATACCGGAAGTCGTCCACCCACAGCCCTCTTCTTGATTCGTGCAGTATACAGGTCCTCAATGGAAGGCAGGTTGGTAGCCATTGTTTTTTCTGCAGTTCTAATTATCAGAGCTGAAGAAGCTTCTTAGATGAGAAGCGAAACGTCTTCAAAGAAAAACCAGAAAGTCCAGTTGCCTCTTGAAAAAGCACCTTTGGGGTGAAGTGGTATAGGGTTTTCTTCTTGAGCGGGGAGGCGGTGGGGGGGGGGTTGGACTAGAAGACCTCCAAGGACCCTTCCAACTGTTGTTATTCTCACTCCAAGCAGCTCATAACGGATTAAAAACAATCCTATAGAAACAAATTGGAAAACCATGAAACAACATATGGTGTGAAATGATGTCAGTCAGCCATCCAGATTTTGCCTCTATAATTGGGAGAGGGACAGAATCTGAATTTGTTTCCATTTGCAGCCGAGATTTTATTATTATTTATTATTATCTTATTCTACGTGAGAAAAATCTACCACTTCGTCTTCATAATTAGCTTTGGAAAGGTCTAGTTTACACTCGTGTGTACCGTATTTTTCGGAATATAAGGCGCACCTTCCCCTCCCCCCCCCCAAAAAAAGAGGGTGAAAATCTGGATGTGTCTTATACTCTGAATGTAGCCCCGCTCAGCCTCTCAAACGGAGTTTTCAGAGGCTGAAAAAAGCATCAGAAACGAAGCTTCAGAAAAAAAGCCCCCAGACAGAGCTTCGGGAAAAAAGCCCCCAAACAGAGCTTCAGAAAAGAAGCCTCCAAACAGAGCTTCAGAAAAAAAGCCCCCAAACAGAGCTTCAGAAAAAAAGCCTCCAAACAGAGCTTCAGAAAAAAAGCCCCCAAACAGAGCTTCAGAAAAAAAGCCCCCAAACAGAGCTTCAGAAAAAAAGCCTCCAAACAGAGCTTCAGAAAAAAAAGCCCCCAAACAGAGCTTCAGAGGCTTTTTTTCTGAAGCTGTTTCGGAGGCTTTCAGCGGCAGAAAAAAAAAGCAAAAAAAAAAAAAAAACCAAGGCACAGAGCTTACAACCAAGGAACCTGTTGCTAAAATTCACCTCTGGGAACAGCTGATTGGGGGTATTCCGGGAGGCCGGTCCACCTGCCAATCAGCTTTTTTCTTATTTTCCTCCCCGAAAACTAAGGTGCGTCTTATGCTCCGAAAAATACAGTATTTTTCTATTACTAGTTAGGCCATGGATTGAAAGCAAATGACGGATCATTTACTGTGTTGAAATCAAGCCTTGATTTCAATTGATCAACGAATAGAAACTGGGATTCGTCTAATGCACAAAACCAAATCGTGTTATCACTTATGGATGATCTGCATATGTACGTGTGAACCAACTCCTCTATACAACATTGATCCGAAGGGAAAGGTCCATATATGCTAACTATCATGGTACATTGTTTCAGGAAAATATGTCTACTTCTGTTGTGTCTGCGCCCCCCGAACCGGGCCCCCTGCCAGAAAGTGACTTGGAAAGCGAGGGGGAAGGGCCATCAGGACATACCTCGGGAGCACCGGCTTCCCTGACTCAGCTCCAGGAGCCAGAGGCAGGCCAGGTGGAGGAGATAACGAGGCCTCCGTCCCCTGACTCTTTCCCCACCCCCCCAGGCCGCACCTGCAGACCCAGCTGATGGCAATCAGGCCTGGCTGGACCCTAGGTTTCGTAGGCAGGAGAGGCGGGAACAACAGAAGCAGGAGTGGGGCAGGCCTAGGAAGTGCTGAGTCATGGAGCCACACCCCACAGGATATAAAAGCAGCAAGGGCTGCTATGCCTCTTCGTAGCAGGCAAATCAACTGCTTGACTAGAGCTGAAGTACTGTTTGTTGACTCATCGGCATCCAGGGAGATAACAGAGACACTTGGCAGACGCTCGCTAGTTTGCTGCCAGAGCTGATAGTGCCGGCTAATTAAGCCATCACTCGGACTGAGGCGAGGGGGACAGAACAAGTTCTTTGTTAAGACTAGAGTTAAAATAAGGATGGATCTGGATGATTTATGCCTTAAACACCGTTGGATTCAACTTTCGGTTAATTAAAGAAGCCCAAATTATCTTCCTGTACGCACCAAGCTGCGGTTTAAATATACGGAGTATATTTTCAGTATATCCGTGGTATCATTTTTCATCACTACATTCTTCCTCCTCTCCCCACCCCCAAAAAATCACCCCACAATCCACCTCCATAATCATTGCAACTTTTCCAGTACAAGACAAGTGATTTACTAGGGATACTAACGGATTGTCATCCCTTCCAAAATGTTTACACTGTCATTGAATCGACATTCGTAATTTTTTCCCTTCTTCTTCTTCTTTTTTTTTCCAGATAAGTTGAAGGAGAAGTCTCAGGGCGCGGTTAAAGTGGTCAGCAAAGCCGCCAACGCGACGCCCAAGGTGATCGCCAGCAATGGAAACACCAGGTGAGGGCCAGCTTGCCTCGGTATATTTTTAATGCAGAATCTCCTGGTGAGAGGAAGCATTGGCTAGAACAGGGGTCGGCAACCCGCATCTCTGGAGCCGCATATGGCTCTTTCATCACTCTGCTGCGGCTCCCTGTTGCTGGTCGGCTCCATAATTGATAAGGCTTTCGGTTAGGACAGGTAGAGGTAGAGCTTCGCCTGCTTTAGTCACTGGAGCTCCCTCCGATGATCAGCTGTGCTTATGAAGCGGTTTTTCAGCCCCAACGTGGCACTGACGAACGAAGCGATCTTCCGCGCTTTGCCTGCTTTTCTAATTGCTGCTCCCTCCGACGATCAGCTGTGTTTTAGAAGCTGTTTTTTTAGCCCCAGCCTCAAAACCAGCGAGCGAACTAATGTGCTGAAGCTGACCAGGCTAAGGACTCTAGCCAAATGAATACCTGGTAGTATTTTTTTTTTCTGTTTTCCTCCGCAAAAACCTATACTCCGAAAAATACGGTACATGCCATATTGCCCAGGACCCAGATTGTGACCCCATGACCGTGGGGGAAGCTGTGATGGTCCTAAGCACAAGGACCAGTCCTAAGTCACCTTTTTTCAGGGCCATCGTAACTTTCAAACACAAATGGTCATAATTCAAGGACTTAACCTGTACAGCTATTGCTAAGGAGGTGTTGTGGGGGGGGGCATTTAAACTGTTCCGATGCTAACGCTGCCTTCCTCGTCTCGGTCGCAGCAAACTTGTCAAAGAGAAAGAGGACAAAGAGAAATGCGGGAAGGAGAAAGAGAAGGAGAAGAAAGAGAAAGTCCCCGCTGGCACTCCTGAAGCGAAATTACTCGGAAAAGACGGGAAGGATAAGCCAAAGGAAGAGAGGGCGAACAAAGAAGAGAAGGCACGAGAAGCTAAGGAAAAGACACCGAAGGCTGACAAAGAGAAGGAGAAAATCAAGAGAGAAGAAAAACCACCCAAAGAGGAAAAATCCAAGATACTTGTGACCAACGCCGAGTCCAAATCAATGGCGGAAAAGGAGAGAGAGAAGGAGCCATCGAGAGAGAGAGAAGTGGCCAAGGAGATGAAATCGAAGGAAGTCATTAGAGGAGGCGGGGCAGGAGGAGGAGGAGGTGGAGGAGAGAAGATTCCAATTGCTGGGTCCTTGAAGTCACCTGTTCCCCGGTCAGAAACTTCAGATTCCGAAAGGGGTAAGTTTGAGACTCTTTGTTTGGATCAGCATTGAATTTTCATAGGAAAAGCACATTATTATTTATTTATTTTATTTTATTTATTTTATTAGATTTTTATACCGCCCTTCTCCCGAAGGACTCAGGGCGGTTTACAGCCAGATTAAAAACAAAGCAATATAAATACAAGATAAAACAATACTTTTAAAAACTTCTTATAAATTTGGCCCAAATTAAAATACCCTTAAGACAATAAAACCCACTAAATAAAATTAAAACCAAATAAAATATCTAAAATTCTATGCCAGTCCTGCGCGGATAAATAAATATGTCTTCAGCTCGCGGCGGAAGGTTCGAAGGTCAGGAAGTTGACGAAGTCAACTTGTCACTGAAGTCAACATGACACTGAACACAGATCCCTTACTCACAGCTGCAGCAGCGAGTTCCGTGGAAAGTCCAAAGTCACTCATCTGGCTTTCATGCCTGAGGCGGGACTAGAACTCACCATCTCCTGGTGATTGGGCCAAAGTCACCCAGCCGGCTTTCATGCCTAAGGCGGGACTAGAACTCACCGTCTCCTGGTGATTGGGCCAAAGTCACCCAGCCGGCTTTCATGCCTAAGGCGGGACTAGAACTCCTGGTGATTGGGCCAAAGTCACCCAGCCGGCTTTCATGCCTAAGGCGGGACTAGAACTCACCATCTCCTGGTGATTGGGCCAAAGTCACCCAGCCGGCTTTCATGCCTAAGGTGGAACTAGAACTCACCGTCTCCTGGTGATTGGCCCAAAGTCACCCAGCCGGCTTTCATGCCTAAGGCGGGACTAGAACTCACCGTCTCCTGGTGATTGGCCCAAAGTCACCCAGCCGGCTTTCATGCCTAAGGTGGGACTAGAACTCACCGTCTCCTGGTTATTGGCCCAAGGCAGGACTAGAACTCACTGTCTCCTGGTGATCGGCCCAAAGTCACCCAGCCGGCTTTCATGCCTAGCAAGACTTAACTCACCATGTCCTGGTGATTGGCCCAAAGTCACCCAACAGGTTTTCATGCCTGGCAGGACTAGAACTCACCATCGGCTGCCTTAATCACTAGAACAAACTGGCTGTCAATCCATCTCAATATTTCAATCCCATTTCCCTAACGTTTGAGCTTCACCCAGTATGGGAGGGCGGCCTCAGCTAGTTAGCCAATCGAAAACTTTTAAGCCAACTGTTGATGTGTCAAAGAAACGTTGGCCCGCCCATTTCACAGACTCTCCGACACGGAGACCCGATTCATGCCGACTGGGACAGGTTTAACCTCCCAACTTCTCTCTCTCTCTCTGCATCCCACCCCACCCCACCCCTTCCTTGTCTTACAGAACAAAAACGTCGCAAAATAGATACCCATTCTTCTCCATCACATTCCTCAAGTGTAAAGGTTAGTATGGCCTGAGGAAGGCATCGCCCATTTTCTAGGCTCTCATCTAACACGGAATGCCAGTGTCAACTTCCTTCCTTCAAGCCTGGTGCCAAGTTGAAGCCTTTGGAGGTTATATATATATATAATATATATATTTTTCCCCGATGCATTTTAAAAACAAAACAAAATGCATTCCTTTTGATGGATCGGTGGACTCTTTTTTTTCTTTTCTTTTTTTGCCATTTTCAAGAGTAAATAAATCGAAACCTCTCTTTTTTATTATTATTATTGTTAGAGGAAAAAAAGAAAGAAAGAAATTAAAGCTTCAAGGACCTAGCACAAAGCGTTGTAAATAGAGTATGGAAATATCAAGATTATTTTTTTTCATTTTTTTAAAAAAGTGCAAACCAAGCCAGAAGTGCCTCGCCATTTTTAAACAGCCAGATATATATATATATATATACATATGTATATATACATATATACGTATAGATTTTTGGAGTGCAGTGGTAGCTACAAGCCAACGAAATCTCTCGCAGCACGCCGAGCGGAGCGTGAGGGTTTTTTGTTTTTGGTGGTTGTTGTTTTTTTCCTGCCTTGATCGGGAAGAATCGATTGGTAAACTTCGAAGAATTCGTGGAGAAAACCGGGAAAGCGGAGGCGTCTTACTATATCTTCATCGGGCTGCCTGTTGAACGTCTTCCAGCTGAGCCGAGAGAAGCCTTTGAAAAGTCTTGAAAAGTCCTGGTTTATTTTTTTTTTAAAAATAAGCCGCCTTGATGATCAGTTCTCCTGTAGTTGTGTATATCCAGGCAGCCCACATGCCGACCTCCTTGCGAGGTTTGTTTATATTCCACTGAATTACCACCCTGTTGAGCCCTGCGCTCTGCGTTAAACGAGATGTGGCAGCCCAATCTTCCACTCAAGAAGCCGAGAAAAAAAAAACACCAAAAAACCAGCAGCCGAGCACAGCGCAAACCTCTAAAACAAAAACCCTTCCTGGCTGCAGCCTTCTTGGAAGACTCAGGGTAGCAATTCCTTGCTCCGTGTTTTATTTCCTTTTTTTTTTTATTTCCCCCCAAAAAAACCACCCATCCTCATGGATTCTTTGAGTTTGCAGTACGTTGAAGCATTGCAACTGTAAGTTTAACCGATCACTTCGTCCGCGCACTGGGCCGCGTGGGGATGTCGCTCTTGACTTGCCAATGTTTAAAGAAAATATATATATATATTTTTTTTGCTTGTTTTTTTAAAAAAATATTCTTTTAATTAGTTGGCTTGAAACGGTGAATAGCTAGAACAGGGCCCTTGCACCGTGGTTCTAGAACAAGCTTTTGATTCTGGGCTGGGGCACTTTGCATTTCAGGGAGCTAGTCATAACGACAGCCAGCTGTGGCGGGAAACCCAGCCGTCATTTCTAGTCTGATGTCAGGTTTGGTTTTTTTTAATATTTGCTTTCAAGAGAGTAGGAACCGTGCGGGGGAATAAGGCCACCTTAATTAACCCGAAATTGCAGTTTCTCCCAATCATTGGGCTAGAACTTAGATCAGAGTGGCGTGGTGGCCTAGAGGTGGAGCTCTCACCACACAATCAGGAGGCTGTGAGTTCGATCCTAGGTAAAGGTGGATATTTCTCTCTCTGAGCACAATGCGAATATATCCGCTGAACAAAACTCTGCACTGGCGACAGGAAGGGCATCCGGCCAGTAAACATTCTGCTAGCTCCATTCAATTGCCCAGACTCCGTCTCGCAAGGGATTATGGGGGCGTTAAACAAAGACGATGATGATTGGGCTAGAACTTAAGATAGTTTTGGTAGAGAATAGATGGGGGGGGGAATGTCTTTTTTTAAAAAAAAAAAACAAAGAGCACATAATGCTCGGCAGCTGATTTGATCGATGTGTAATTAGTCTAGGCATGTGCATACAATTGTCTTAAGAAAGTATTAATGCTGTTTTTTAATTCCCGGAGGGGGAAGCTTGTTTTTTTGTTTGTTGTTTTGAGGTTCTGCCCTGATTGTCCCAGGCTCCAGTGGTTTCTGAGAACCCTCTGAGCTTACGTGTCGTCTCCGTTCATTTCCCACAGGACAACCTCAGCGAACTCAAGGATTCCGCAGTTAAGGTTTGAGTCTTTCTCCCCACCCCACCCCCCTTTCGCCTTCCGATTTTTAACAATTGCTTTTGCAGTGACGGCGAGGTCCTTCAAAGCTTTGGCGAAGGAACGCAGCGCAGCTTGGCCAGGTTGTAAGTGGTGTATGGTTGTGCCAGGCGGCGTTGTCTTGTTTTGACCTAGGCCCAAGTAGTTATTACCAGACACAATCAGTTCCTAAAATAAACGTATTTTATTAGAACAGCTGAGAATTACTTCATTCTCAGCTTAATCCAAATTAATTCCAAAACGAAGTCCTTCAGAAAAAGTCCTTTGGCCTCATCACAAACCTCTGTCTTTTTTGGCACCGTGCCAAAAGTTTTCTTGGCAAAGCCCCATGAAGTTCAGAAACGAGACGCTGACTAGAAATAAATGTAGCAATGTTGCTTTCCGACAAAGTGCCCAAGAGCCGTTGCTGCTCTTTTAAGCCTTATGGGAGGGGCCAATCATCTCCTGGCCTTAATCCTGAGTCGTCCTTTTTGCTTTAGCTGCTCTTGCCTTCTGGCAGCTCCCGCCCACCCGCCCCAGCACTATGCCGTCCTATTTAGCCACATTTTTAAGGCATCCGCATGCATGCAAAGCCGCACGTGCAAAGCGCGTGCACGGATGGCCATGTGCATGTGTGGACAGTGCACAAGCGAAGTGAGCACGCGCACACGCGCGCTCACATGTTCGGTGCTGGGCGAACTGGTTGTTAAATTATGCGAAGCCCACTTCTGCTTCCAAGCATATGGTGGTGTGCGACCTTCCAGAATGCGTCCTCTCAGAATCTACCTTCTGTGACGTAAAGGAATCGGTTGGTCCTTCAAACTTCAGCAGCCGTTTCTGTAATTATGGCCAAGTGCAGGATTTATGATTTCATTAGGAAAGAAACGCAAGTGTTTTTGATGATGGATCTATCTAAGGTTACGTTGCCTTCCCACTGTACACGAAAACAAACCAGAAGGAAACCAGAAAGTTGGCTTGGGAGACCAACGTGGCTAGAACAAAGCTGAAGATGCTTGTGACCCAAATGAGCTGCTGTGGCTGCTTGTTTTAAATAACTCGCAGGCAATATTAGGAACGTGACTGAATGCCTCTTTCCATCCTCGTTTTTCCTCTTTATTACAGACTTAGGAAATTTAAGGTGCCTTCAAAGCAATCTCAGCGCTCTTGAGAGGGGATTTTATTGTCATGGTTAACAACAACAACAACAAAATAACGAATTTCTCAGTTGCATTTTGTAATCCTTCACTGTATTTCCAGCATGATATGAGACAATCTACCTGGGAGAGAGAGAGAACTAGACCAGCATTTTGGTGCAAGATGGAGTGAATTGCCTTCGGAAGCGATGTAGTAATTTTTGATCTTGCTTTGACTTAACAGCACTACGTTAACCACTCCGCTCCGGCATTGTCCAAAAGTAAGGAGAGGGAAGTAGAAAAGAAAGATTTGGACAAATCAAGGGAAAGATCCAGAGAGAGAGAAAAGAAGGATGAAAAGGAAAGGAAAGACCGAAAAAGGGTTTGTGATTTCTGCCTACTCATGAAACTGAATACTAAGATAACCCATTCTCTCCAGCCTTTTTAATCGAAATTTCTTGGAGGAACGGTCTAGTAAACAGGCGTATCAAAACTCGGATTTCATTGAGGGCCGCATCAAGCTTGTGTTTGGTTTTTTTTTATTATTATTTGCATTTATATCCCGCCCTTCTCCGAAGACTCAGGGCGGCTTACACTATGTTAAGCAATAGTCTTCATCCATTTGTATATTATATACAAAGTCAACTTTTATTGCCCCCAACAATCTGGGTCCTCATTTTACCTACCTTATAAAGGATGGAAGGCTGAGTCAACCTTGGGCCTGGTGGGACTTGAACCTGCAGTAATTGCAAGCAGCTGTGTTAATAATAGACTGTCTTAGCAGTCTGAGCCACCAGAGGCTGTTTGACTTCAGGGGGGCCAGGGTGGGCGTGGCCAGCTCGACATCCCTTGTGTCAGTGGCACCAGTGGTGGCCCGGGAAAGGCTGGGGGAAGCAACAACCTCTTGCAACCCTCTGCCAGTGAAAATGGAGCTCGGGGGGAGGGACGGGACTGCATGCATTCCCCCCCGAGCCCCGTTTTAAGCCGTGATGGAGTTCCGTTTTCGCTGGCAGAGGCACCGCGGGCCGGTCCTTCGCTGTTTCCGGGGCAGCCCCACAGACCAGATGTAAGTACCCCGTGGGCTGGATCTGTGTCCCGCGAGCCTTGAGTTGGACATCCCTGACTTAGAAGCTTATCATTTTTAAAAAAAGAACTGGGGTAGGAAGAAAGCCACAGCTTCATCAGCTCAGCTCGTTTTAAAGCCTAATATTTACAAACTAAAAAAACAAAAAACCAACAACACCCTTTGTCTTGATGTTGTGCCCATCTAGGATCATTCAAACAACGACCGCGAAGTTCCCCAAGATTCAACCAAGCGTCGGAAAGAGGAAAACGGAACAAGTACGTCTTCTCCTGCCGCTTCTTCCTCCCCTTGATCATATCTTGTCGGTGTTCTGACCTAGTCTTCCCCAAAAAGTACGAAGCAGATTCTTGGTCCCGACAAAATCCCTTTCTATTAAACGAATGTGAATCCCTCTCGTTCACATTCGGCAAAGGCCTGGTAAACAAAGATGAAGTTATGACCACAGACCTTTTCTATCTTGGGAAGCTGCCCTGTAAATATTTTCCAAACGCAGTGCTGTGCGAGGGAAGACTTGGCACAGAGTCTCCGATTCACGGACAGAACTTCACGCTCCTGAAATGAACTAAACGACCGACCGAACGAATTGTTTCCTGCAAAAGCCCACTCCCCTTTCGCTCCTCTTTTATTTCCTATGGGAGGGGCCAGTCACCGTCCAACTGTGGCTTTACTCCTAAGTCGACCCTGCTTTCTTAGTTGTTCTTGTCTTCTGGCAGCTCTGCGCATACTGGGGACAGGCTCCAGCTGTTCCTCTGCCTCACTGCTGTCTAGCTCCGAAGGCAGCTGAGAACTGCCAGACGGCCTTGGCCCCACCTCTGCCTCCGATGCAGAGCCCTCATCCGAGCCTTCCCCAGCCTCCAGGACTGGGCCATGTTTCTCCCCAACCTCCTCACTGTCTGCTGCCGGCTCCGCTGGCTGCTGGCAGGCCAGAACAGTTGGCTCCATGGATATCTTACTGAGAATATTTGTTTATTCTGTCCAGCTGGTTCCTCCAAGCACAGTAAGAGTGAAAGTCCTTCCAACTCTCCCCCTCGTTCAAATGAGAAGGAGAAAGAGAAGAACAAGTCAAAATCTTCAAGCAAGGAGAAAGGTGATTCCATCAAAGTTGAAAAGGTGGAGAAAAGCTCTTCTGGAAGCAAAAAGGTAAAGCAGTTGTTTTATTTATTTTTTTTCCTGGTTGACGGTAATTATATTTCTTCCTTTCATTTGATTAGGTCAAATATTGGACTTTCGGTACTTTCTGAAGTTTATTTTTCCTCTTCTGGATCAGAATTAGTGAACCAGAACACCCTTAATAGGTTAATGTAGAGAGTTGTTAAAGAAAATGATGTAAAGTATTATTGTTAAGTATTATTATTAGAATAGAATAGAATAGAATAGAATAGAATAGAATAGAATAGAATAGAATAGAATAGAATAGAATAGAATAGAATAGAATAGAATAGAATAGAATAGAATTCTTTATTGGCCAAATGTGATTGGACACACAAGGAATTTGTCTTGGTGCAAATGCTCTCAGTGTACATAAAAGAAAAGATACGTTCATCAAGGGTACAACATTTAAAACACAAATGATGGTCAATATATCAATATAAATCATAAGGATTACCAGCAACAAAGTTACAGTCATACAGTCATAAGTGGAAAGAGATTGGTGATGGGAACGATGAGAAGATTAATAGTAGTGCAGATTTAGTAAATAGTTTGACAGTGTTGAGGGAATTATTTGTTTAGCAGAGTGATGGCCTTCGGGAAGAAACTGTTCTTGTGTCTAGTTGTTCTGGTGTGCAGTGCTCTATAGCATCGTTTTGAGGGTAGGAGTTGAAACAGTTTATGTCCAGGATGTGAGGGATCTGTAAATATTTTCAAAGCCCTCTTTTTGATTCATGCAGTATACAGGTCCTCAGTGGAAGGCAGGTTGGTAGCAATTATTTTTTCTGCAGTTCTATTTATCCTCTGAAGTCTGTATCTTTCTTGTTGGGTTGCAGAACCGAACCAGACAGTTATAGAGGTGCAAATGACAAATGATTGGGAAGCGGTGTCTCAGTGGCTAAGACGCTGAGCGTGTCGATCGGAAAGGTCGCAGTTCAGTGTTCAAATCCCTAGTGCCACGTAACAGGGTGAGATCCCGTTCCTTGTCTCAGCTTCTGCCAACCTAGCAGTTTGAAAGCACGTAAAAAATGCAAGTAGAAAAATAGGGACCACCTTTGGTGGGAAGGTAACAGCGTTCCGTGCGCCTTTGGTGTTTAGTCATGCCAGCCACATGACCATGGAGACGTCTTTGGACAGCGCTGGCTCTTCGGCTTTGAAGCGGAGATGAGCACCGCCCCCTAGAGTCGGGAACGACTAGTACACATGTGCGAGGGGAACCTTTACCTTTACCTTGTATTATTGTTATTTTATTATATTATTAATATTAGGGTGATGAATACTAAAACAAATAGGTAGATTATGATTGTTTAAAAATAAATGTATCCATATCACTCACTGTTTGATGGAAATTAAATGTTATATATATAAAACGAATAAAACATTAAAAAAAAATAGGTTTGGGACTATCGAATGAAGGAAAAGGAATGTTCTGACCTAGGCTTCCTGAGACAGTGAAAAACACACAATGAGTCCCAAAAACCCTCTCTTTTTTTTTAGCGGTTGTGAATTCTGTTCATTCACAGCCCATAATGAGTCACAAATAGTTTGCAAAGAGTCCAACAGAAGTCTGCCACAGTCCTTCAGGATAAGGCTGATAAACATCCACCTTTATCTCCCTTGACACGCTGCCAAAGACCTAATTGGCAATTACCTCTGCAAGGCCACACGGAGCACAGAGTCAAAACAGAGCTTCAGAATTTAAACCAACCAGCACAAACAAAAGTTGCTTCCTGCAAAGGCTCACATGCCTTTGCTCCTCTTTTATGAGAGGGGCCAATCATCTCCAAGCCCTTACTCCTGAGTCGTCCCTTTTGTCTTAACCGTTCTTGCCTTCTGGCAGCTCTGCACATGCCCGCACTGGGAACAGGCTTCCCCTATTCCTCTGCCTCGCTGATGTCCGACTATGGAGGCAGCACATAGCTCCCAGATGGCTCTGGGCCCCTCTCTACCTCCGATGCAGAGCCCTCGTCCGAGCCTTCCCCATCCTCCAAGCCTTGGCCATGTTCCTACCCAACCTCCTTACTGTCTGACTCTGCTGCCAGCTCCGCAGGCCGCCGCCAGACCACAACAAGGAATGCAAAAATGTAGTGTTTTGTTTCGGAAAAACAAATCCACTAGTTTTTAACACACACACACCCAAAAAAAACCCCACCCACCTCACAGTTTTCCCTGATTCATACAATACCTGCTAAAATACGATACGTTTAAGTCACATTTAATATTTTTCCCACTTGTCTCCTGTTTGTCTAGGAGTCCAGGCACGATAAAGAAAAACCAGAGAAGAAAGAAAAACGGGATAGTACTGGGAACAAAGAAGAAAAGAAACAATATCCTTTTTGCTGTGCTAGCGTTCGAATTGGTTGAAATTTGTTTTCTAAGCATTACTTTAAAAAAAAAGAAAGAAATTGATTCCCTTGACGTTAGATCCACCCATAAATCTTCAGACAAGCACAGATAATGAGCAGTGTTCTGAAAAAGGTGAGCAATCGTTAATTTTAGACTTCTCATTGGAAATGAAAGCAGGTAGTTGCACCTCATTCCTGTTGAGAACGGCTCTGAAGGAACTGACGCTTCTGTGGAAGTTAGGTGAGGCTTACAAGAATGTTCCCTATTAATAAAGTTGGAGTTTCAGTGCAAAGAGGCATGAATGAGACCTGAGGTGATGATATACCAGCCTTGTATTTAAATCAAAAGGTAAATTTAGGGTTTCGATATTTTTGATAGTCCATTCCCATAATTACTGTATTTTTCGGACTATAAGATGCACTTTTTTGTCTCCCAAAAGGGGGTGAAAATGTCTGTGTGTCTTATAGATGCATTTCACCACCACCCCAAAAAAAAATGGGCCGAAAAAAGCCTTAAAAATGGGCTGAAAAAAGTCTCAAAACGGGCTGGAAAAAAAAGCCTCAGAAAAAATGCTGGAAAAGGGCCAAAAATGGGGCACATGGAGGCCCAAAAGTTTCTTTTGTTGTTTTCCTCTTCAAAATTTAGTTGCGTCTTATAGTCCGAAAAATACGGTATATCCTGTCCTGTGTCATCCTAATGGCCAAAAGTTTGGAGACTCCTTTAAATGACCGAATGCCAAAATATAGTTTTCCCATTATGGTTGTGAATCACAGCAGACGTAAAAACGAGTCATCAACCCACTTTTACGACCCTTTTGTTTTGAGGTCATTCCTCAACAGAGTTAAAAGTTTCTCCCTCAGGAAAGATACATGTGTGTTCTCTCTCTCTCCCTCCCTCCCTCTGCGCTCGGCCGAAGAGCTGTCGGGGGTGGGCTATGACACGGCAAGGCAATGGCCGGAGCATCAGTGCAGGAGAGAAGCCGCATCCTGTTAAGACCCCCCTTAAGCGAGCGGCCGCCCACTCCATGCACGCCTTTGCTGTGCTTTGCTCCCGGCCAGGGAGTTAAAAGAGGGGGGGGGAGGAGACTGGTCACAGGAAGGGAGGAGGGGAGAGAGAGAGACACACACACATACAGAGAGAGAGAGACATAAAGATACACACAGAGTGATACTTAGAGGAGGTAAGAGGGGGAGAGAGAGAGATACAGAGGAAGAGAGACACGGGGGACAGAGGGGATGAGACAGACACAGATGCAGAAAGTGGGGGAGAGGGGGAGAGACAGAGAATGGTTTTACGGCTGGGTAGGCGTGGCTAGGGGGTCATGTGACTGGGTGGGAGTGAGTGACATTGAGTTGGCCACGCCCACCCAGGTTTTGTGGCTCCCCGTGTGTTTTTTTTCCTGTAGGAAATGGGACCAAGTGCCTCTTTGATTGTTTTAAGGTTGCCGACCCCAGGGTTAAAGTGTTGAAGCAGATGTTAGGCAGATATCTGTAGGGAATGAATTACGAGAATCTGGAAGAAGAAACTGATCTCCAGAAACGAGAGGTGATCTCCAAAGTACAACTTGTGGCTTCATGTAAATTCCATCGTGGGCTAAATTCACTTCCTGTCAGAGGGTGAAGAATCAGGACCATGTGTTAAGCTTACAGAATCTAATCAACTAACAGTCATCTCTAAATTGGCTCCAGATAAGAATCAACAGAATGCAAGGGGGAGCTGAATTTAGAGATTTGTGGACATGTAACAATTCTAGGCTAAGTCCTCTCTTGATTCTGCCCCCCCCCCCCCCCCCGTCTCTGTCTTTTCTTCTATACTTCAGGTGCATATTAAAGGTTAAGGTTCCCCTTGCACATATGTGTTAGTGGTTCCCAACTCTAGGGGGCGGTGCTCATCTCTGTTTCAAAGCCGAAGAGCCAGCGCTGTCCGAAGACGTCTCCGTGGTCATGTGGCCGGCATGACTAAACGCCAAAGGCACACAGAATAAAGTGGTCCCTATTTTTCTACTTGCAATTGTTACGTGCTTTCGAACTGCTAGGTTGGCAGAAGCTGAGACAAGTAACGGGAGCTCACTCTGGCACTAGGGATTCGAACAGCTGAACTGCCGACCTTCTGGTCGATGAGCCTTAGCACTGAGCCACTGCGGTCCCCCCCACCCCCCCGTTCAGCTGCATATTAACTCTGCTTTATTGAGTGAATTGGATCAGTGGCGGACCATTTTCGTTACTTAAGCTTATTTCAGCTTCTGCTTCTTTCTTAAAACATAATAATTGCACTTCCCTCTCTTCTTTTAGGTGAGGTTCAGACAAGAAGATGGTGAGCTGCGACCGGACATGAATTTTGATTGCACAGAAGATTGTGAATGACGTGGACCTGTCTCCATCTCCTTAAATTATTCACCTCTCGGCTTTATTTCTCTCCCTTGCTGAAGATGTTGATGGTTGAGTTGTACATTACTGTAATTTTAACTCGTCGCTTAAGTTTCTTAAAAACATTTATTTTCAGTACCTGGCTGGAAGTGTTTACCTGTTCCATATTTTTTAGCACAATGTGCTGCCAACAGTTGCCATCATTGCAAATGAGGGTTTTTTTTTCCACATGTACAGAGTTCTTCCATTAGGTTATCAAAAATGCTTCCTCCGTTTAGCCATTTTATTATTTTTTTTATTTTCCTTTTCAATTGGAAATGCATTCTTTTAGGTGTTTGGAAAAGGAAAAAAAGAAAAACAAAAAAACCCCGACAACAAATAAAACCGTTATTGAACGTTTGGATTTTTACCTCATTTAAAGAAAAATCCAGTTTTTATTTATTGTTTTTAATATTGATAACTCAAACCGTGGGCGGGATGGGGCACTGTTTTCAAGCAATGCTAAGGAAAGTATTTGTATATTATGTGCACAATAGTGAACTTGTTTAAAAAAGAAAAAAAAAAGAGAGAGAGAGAGAAGAAAGGAAACAGGAATACCCCATACTCTGTTTGTTCCGCACGATGCTCCTTAACGTTTGTCATAATGTTTTTAAAGAAATGGGGAAACTGCTTTCTTCTTCCAAACATGAATTCAGACCAATTAAGTTTCAATATTACAGCTACAGGAACTTTGTATCGGTGGGACTTCAGTCCCCAAAAAACAAAAAACAAAAAAAAAAAAAAGTTTCACAGTGACCTTTTTAAAAAAACAAACAAACCAACAAACAATTTTTTTATCTGAAATTCTACCAAGTGTAATCTTTTTTCTAAATAAAAAATAGTTTTCTCAATGGGTCGTACATCCTTGTGTGTGAGTTGCTTATTCTGGTGCTTTCGCGGGGCTGGATGGAATTCAAGCGGTGCCGTATTTCTTTCTTCTTTCTTTTTTTTTTCTTTGTTCAAGTTTTATTTGTTTTATTTATATAACATTCAATTTCCATCCAAGAGTGTGTAATCTGGGTGCGGTTATTTTTAAAAATTATAATTCACATATTTGTTGTATTCATTACCATAATAATGGTATGAATGGCCTCTGTGGCTCAGACTGCTAATGCAGTCTGTTATTAACAGCAGCTGCCTGCAATTACTGCAGGTTCTAGTCCCACCAGGCCCAAGGTTGACTCAGCCTTCCATCCATTTATAAGGTAGGTAAAATGAGGACCCAGATTGTTGGGGGCAATAAGTTGACTTTGTATATAAATATACAAATAGAATGAAGACTATTGCTAACATAGTGTAAGCCGCCCTGAGTCTTTGGAGAAGGGCGGGATATAAATGCAAAATAAAATTAAAATAAAATAAAAAATAAATATTAATAATAATAATATAATAATACTTAACATCATCTTCTTTAACAACTCTCCACATTAACATTTCCTCTTTATATCTCCTCCTTTCTAACTTTCATTTCTATTGTCTAGCCATTGAAAGAATACATCCCATATCAAAAAATATCCAGTTTCTTCTTTATCCTTAATAGTAAGCGTTAATCTGTCCATTTCTGCGCATTCTAATATTTTCTCAATTAACATTCCCCTCAGATAGAATCTCGTCATTTTTCCATTGCTGTGCAAATACAATTCTAGTTGCAGTTAGTATATGCAAGACCAGATATATAGTCTTTTTATCGTATTTTCCCGGTAGAATGCCCAGCAAAAATATCTCTGGTTTCCAGTCTATGTGTTGCTTTATCATTTTTTTTCCAACCAAGTATGTATTTTTTAGCTTTTGGGCATGTCAATCACATATGGTATTATGAACCAGATGTGTTGTGGCCCGCCAGCGGTCAGCAGAGCTGGCAGCAGATTCAGACAGTGAGGAGGTTGGGGAGGAACCTGGGCCAGTTCTGAAGTCTGGAGAAGGCTCTGATGAGTGCTCTGCGTCAGAGGCAAAGATTGGGCCAGGGCCATCTGGTAGTTCTTTGCTGTCTCCGGATCCTCCGGAGTCTGACTTCAACGAGACAGAACAGCGTGAGCCTGTTCCCAGTGCGCGCATGTGCAGAGCTGCCATGAGACAGGAACAATTAAGGAAATAGGGTCGACTTGGGAGTAAGGCTTGGAGATGATCGGCCCGTCCCATAAGACATAAAAGAGAAGCGAACGGGACGGGAGCTTTTGCAGGAAGCAATTAGTTCTGGCCGATTCAAGATTTAAAACTTGTGACTCTGTGCCAAGTTTGGCCTTGCCCTGCGTCTGGAAATTAGCTTTTTGGCAGCATTCCACACGAGATAAGTAGGTATTGATAACCTTCCTCTGAAAGACTGTTTATCAGGCTTTGCGGACTGTAAATGAAAGTAATTTACAGCTGTATGAATTAAAGAGGTTTGCCAGGACTAAGGTGGTGCTGTTTAATTTCTAATGAAGGTTAGGTTGGAACAAGATAATTGATTACGCTTCCAACATTTAGCAGATCTATCTTTATACATTTTTGCCAGTCTTGCAAAATGCCATCTATAAAGCATTTTATACAGATTTTTTTATATGCAGTTGACAGTCAATTAAATATTTCTGTCCCAGAGTTTTTGCCATTTATTTAAATCTGTTGCATATCCAAAGTTTTTAGCCCAGGCGATCATCGTCTCCTTTACCTACTCACTTTCAAGTTTAATACTTAACAGGTAACAATATAATTTCTTTTATCAGTTTATCATCTGTTCCAATTAACATCTGGTCTGATTCTGTTAATTCTTTATTAAAACCATACATTTTAGCATCTTTCTTGTAACGGGATTGTATTGCGTATGTGGCCACCATGCAATGTCTATCCCTTGGCTACTATTTTCCTGTTTAGTTTTTAATTCCCCTTTGTCATTCAAAATATATTTTTGAATCTTTTTTAAGCGGTGCTGTATTTCGATTCTCCTCATGTTTTGTTTTGTTTTTTTAAAAACTTTTTAAAATTTTGCAGGTTGCCTTTTACCGGTTGTAGCAAACTTCCCAAAGTTGGTGATGGTTGCATTTCCTGGTCTCGTTGATTTCCTGATATAGATAGATAGATAGATAGATAGATAGATAGATAGATAGATAGATAGATGATAGATATTCGTAGGTTTTCACGGGTATAGGTATGTAGGTCTTGGCATATTCGGGTCTTTTCCCGTGTAAGGTTGAGAGTATCTTGGCGACGTTTCGACGAGGTCTCACTCATCATCTTCAGGCTGGTGCTTTCGGCTTCGTGCTTCTGTGAGCAAAGCGTGGTCAGAGCTGCCGTCTCTCTATAAATACTGGTGGGGAGGTGGGGAGCAACACTCCCCACCTCGACCAATCTGCAAACACCCACTCCATCTACCAATCAAGATGCAACCACACAGCCAACCTACCCACTCACAGCAACACTCCCCACCTCCCCACCAGTATTTATAGAGAGATGGCAGCTCCGACCACGCTTTGCTCACAGAAGTATGAAGCCGAAAGCACCAGCCTGAAGATGATGAGTGAGACCTCGTCGAAACATCGCCAAGATACTCTCAACCTTACATGGGAAAAGACCCGAATATGCCAAGACCTACATGTGTGTGTGTGTGTTTGAAAAGATGTTTAGAGCGACATCCTAATAACAGATACGTCGGTGGATCCAAAAAATTAGCTGAAATGGTATCATTCCCATGGTCTACCTATAAACCCAATTACTTCGATCAAAAGAAAGAGACCCCCCATTTACCCAGTTTTGTTTCTTCCCCTCTTTCAAAAAAAATCTATTTTGGCTTTTCAGTCATAAAAGCATGGAAAAAGCGACTAGAAAGAAATGTCTGATTTCAGTACTTTGTAATAAAAGAGTGAGGACAATAAAAAAAAAATCGAAGACATAACCTATCAATTTAACCAACTTGCTGTGGAATCCTTTGTAAGAATCTGGACAATTGACGTTATTATCTTTTTCAAAGAATGAAAGATTTTGCAAAAATAAGCTGTTTTTTTTTTACAGCTACCTATTTTATACAAAGGGTAAGAGAATGTGGGTTTTTATTTATTTTTTAACGGATACAATGAAGGCTGGAAAACCTCACTGTGTCTTCCTCAATTCAGCTGTCAGCAATTCAGGAAGGAAAACATTGATTTTACAATGAATTGGCAGGCTTGCTTTTCCTAAAATGAAGATAGCAATCAAGCCTTCATTGTTTGTCCGAATGATTTTATTTTTTTTAATCGCTTAAAAGGCCATTGAGGCTTTGAAATCAATTTTGTAATGATTTGTCTTAAAAGGTACGTGGCAAGTTCAACGTTTTAACTTCATTTATAGGAGTGTTTTAAAAAAAAAAATCCGGAGAGGGATAATGAGTGGCTCGTTAAAAGCCTTGAATATGGACTCTAAAATATTGGATGATTTGTTTATCAAGTTTAGATACAGCCCATCTCATTTTAAAGATCGTTTCCGGGAGATTAAAAGCATAACCCTACAAGTTTGATGTCTTGATAAAAGGGGGAGTTTAAAAACAAGGAGAGAATAAATAAAAAGTTTAAAAGGTGGGCCTTTGGTTCTGAAACATTCCTGCACAACAAAAGGGTTGTATGCAGAAAATTATTTCACATAATTTTACTACTTGTTTGCTACGCATCGAAAATGTGAGTGTGTGCCTTCCGCGCATGCGCGGGGCCTTCACATGCGTGAAGCTAACCGGTGTTAACACCAGTTAAAATCCACCACTGCTCCAGGCCTTCCTGTCCTCTGCCATCCTCCGAAGTCCATTGAAGCTCATGACGACTGCTTCAGTGACTCCATCCAGCCACCTCATTCTCTGCTGTCCCGTTCTTCTTTTGCCCTCAATCATTCCCAGCATTCGGCTCTTCTCTTCCTTCCTTCTCATGAGGTGGTCAAAGTATTTGAGTTTCATCTTCAGGGTCTGGCCTTCTAAAAAACAGTCAGGGTTGATCTCCTCTAGGACTGACCGGTTTGATCGGTTTGCAGATGCTTTTACTTCCAGAAAAAGATTTTTTTTAAAAAAAGAGTAAGCAAAGGAGAGATAAGCTAAAACATACAAAGAACAGTCACAGGAATTGGGTATGGCCGGTCTAGAGAAAAGAAAGCCTAGGAGGGACATGAGTATTTGAGGGGCTGCCCCAAAGAAGACGGGGTCAACCTCTTCTCCAAAGCATCAGAAGGCAAGTCAAGAAGTCAAGAAGCAATGGAAGGAAACCAATCAAGGAGAGAAGCAACCTGGAATTAAGGAGAAACTTCCAGATTCGGAAAGTGAGATTGGGGAGGAATGTGGGCCAGGAGTCTGAGGAAGGCTCAGACGAGGGCTTTGAGTTGGAGACAGAGAGGGGGCCAAGGGCATCTGGTAGTTATTTGCTGCCTCAGAGTCTGACATTAGCAAGGCAGAAGAACAGCGGGAGCCTGTTCGCAGTGTGCGCATGCGCAGAGCTGCCAGAAGACCAGAACAATTAAGGAAACAGGGTCGACTTGGGAGTAAGGCTTGGAGATGATTGGCCCCTCCCATAAGACATAAAAGAGGAGCGAATGGGACATGAGCTTTTGCAGGAAGCAATTAGTTCATCTGGTCGCGTCAAGCTTTGAAAAGTACTATTTGTCGCTGTGCTACGTTTGACCTTGCCCTGCATTTGGTAAATTAGTTCTCTGGCAGCATTCCAAGGGAGATAAGGTGAGTGTTTATAAACATTCCGCTGAAAGACTGTTTGTGAAGCCTTTCGGACTGTGAATGACAATAATTCACAGCCGTATGAATAAAAGAGGTTTGCCAGGACTAAGTTTGTGCTTTATGCTTTCTAAGGAAGCCTAGGTCAGAACGGAAACTTTCCAACTGTGAGGACAATTAACCAGTGGAATGGCCAATGTATGTGCCCCATCACTGGAGGATTTTAAGAAGAGATGGACAACCATTTTCTGAAATGGTATAAGGTTTCCTGCCTGAGCGGAGGGTTGGACTAGAAGACCTCCAACGTCCCTTCCAACTCTCATTCTGTTCTTATCAAGGAGAGAAGCAAGGAGAGGCTTCTTATGCACAGTCACTCATGCCCTCGTCACTTTCCATCTGGACTACTGCAACGCTCTCTACATGGGGCTCCCCTTGAAGAGCACCCGAAGACTCCAACTGGTTCAGAATGCAGCCGCGCGGGTGATAGAAGGAGCAACGAGTTATATAACACCCCTCCTGCGCAGGCTGCACTGGCTTCCGGTGGTCTTTCGGGTACAATTCAAGGTGTTGGTTACCACCTTTAAAGCGCTCCATGGCATAGGACCGGGTTATTTACGGGACCGCCTGCTGCTACCAGCGGCTCCCATCGACCAGTGTGCTCCCATAGGGAGGGTCTTCTCAGGGTGCCGTCGGCCAGACAATGTTGGCTGGTGACCCCCAGGGGAAGGGCCTTCTCTGTGGGGGCACCAACCCTCTGGAATGAGCTACCACCGGGTATTCGCCAACTCCCTGATCTCCGGACCTTTCGACACGAGCTGAAAACATTTCTGTTTCATCGCGCAGGACTGGCCTAATGGTTTTAAATGGGGTTTTTATTGGTTTTAAATGGTCCAGCCAACTTTGAATTTTTGCTTTTAAATTGGTTGTAACTTTTATATTAATTGTTTTATTTTGGCTGTAAACCGCCCTGAGTCCTTCGGGAGAAGGGCGGTATAGAAATTTAAATAATAAATAAATAAAAAATAAATAAATAAACCTAGAACTAAAGAAAAATTTGCTAACGGTGAGAACAATTAACCAGCGGAACAGCTTGCCTCCAGAAGTTGTGGCTGCCTCATCACTGAAGGCTTTTAAGAAGAGATTAGACAACCATTTGTCTGAAATGGCAAAGAGTTTCCTGCTTGACCGGTGGGGGTGGGGGTGGGGGTGGGGGTTGGACTAGAAGACCTCCAAGGTCCTTTCCAACTCTTGTTATTCAGATTTTTCCGTTCTGAGGCTCCTACTGCTAAAAAGAGACCAAGGGAAGAAAATCAATATTAAAGTGGTGGACCGAACTGGCCACTGCATGTCAGCATTGCTCTAGATTTATACAAAGGAAAAGGAGGAATGGTTAAAAAAAAAAAAGGCTTTGTAAAACAAATGTTCCAGAAAGGCTTAGAAAGTTGTTTGATTAAAATGCTGTTCCTTCAACTTACTTCATCTTGTGAAGTAAACCAAATAACATTGCTGATTTTTTCCCTTTCTTTTAAACCAAACACGTGGGGTTTTTTTCCTAATGAAATGCATCTTGCTTATACAAACGTGGGATTTTTCCATGCCAAAAGCTGAAAATCATTCCCTCAATAAATAAACATTGTTCTTGTCCACTGCAGTCTTCTCCATGCTGCATAGTGAAGAACCCGAATAAGGAAAGAAGAAATTCCAAGTTTTCTGGTCCATTTTTTGCTCCCTATCACCTGATAAGGGACGCGGTGGCTCAGTGGCTAAAATGCTGAGCTTGTCGATCGAAAGGTCGGCAGTTCAGCGGTTCGAATCCCTAGTGCTGCCGCATAACGGGGTGAGCTCCCGTTACTTGTCCCAGCTTCTGCAAACCTAGTAGTTCGAAAGCACATAAAAATACAAGTAGAAAAAATAGGGACCACCTTTGGTGGGAAGGGAACAGCCTTCTGTGCGCCTTTAGCGTTGAGTCATGCTGGCCACATGACCACGGAGACGTCTTCGGGCAGCGCTGGCTCTGAAACAATGAGCACTGCCCCCTAGAGTTGGGAACGAATAGCACATATGTGCGAGGAGAACTTTTACTTTATCACCTGATAGATAGTCACGTTATATAGAAGGTGCATACTTTACAAGTGGCCCCTTCTCACAAAACATGTCTTACTCACAAAGTTATTATTTTGCCCATGCTGGGAGAAAGTGGATCATAAGATTTTCTGTCCATGAGGCTCCCTGAGCTTGATGGCTTTTTTGCAGATGTTTCATTACCCAACTAGGTAACACCATCAGTGCTGGAAGGAAGGAGGATGTACTCTTTATATTCTAGTTCATCTTATTTAAAAACAAAAATAAAAGGTTCTGTTGTGTCTGTGCCCCTCGAGCCGGGCCCCCTGCCAGAAAGTGATTTGAAAAGTGAGGGGGAAGGGCCGTCAGGACTTACCTCGGGAAAACCTGCTTCCCTGGCTCAGCTCCAGGAGACAGAGGCAGGCCAGGTGGAGGAGATAACGCGGCCTTTGTCCCCTGACTCTTCCCCCCACAGGCCATGCCTCCAGACCCAGCTGATGGCAATCAGTCCTGGCTGGACCCTAGGTTTTGTGGCAGGAGAGGCGGGAACAACAGAAGCAGGGGCGGGGCAGGCCTAGGAAGTGCTGAGTCATGGAGCCACACCCCACAGGATATAAAGGCAGCAAGAGTTGCTGTGCCTCTTTGTAGCAGGCAAATTAACTGCTTAACTAAGAGCTGAAGTACTGCTTGTTCCTGGGTGACACATCGGCATCGAGGGAGATAACAGAGACACTTGGCAGATGCTCACTAGTTTGCTGTCAGAGCTGATAGTGCCGGCTAATTAAGCCATCACTCGGACGGAGGTGAGGAGGGAAAGAACAGGTTCATGGTGAAATGGATGGCATATGAATTTAATAATCAATCGAACAATGAATAACTGTAAACTACTTCATGTAATAGGCTTCAAAGAGTACAGCGACCAACCTTCCACTTGGGTTGAACCAGTGGTGGAATTCAATTTTTTTTTACTACCAGTTCTGTGGGCGTGGCTTGGTGGGCGTGGTTTGGTTTGGTGGGCGTAGCAGGGGAAGAATACTGGAAAATCTCTATTCCCACCCCACTCCAGGGGAACGATACTGGAAAATCCCCATTCCCACCCCACTCCTGGGGGAAAGCTATTGCAAAAACTCCATTCCCACCCCACTCTGGGGCCAGCCAGAGGTGGCATTTGCAGGTTCTCCAAACTACTCAAAATTTCCGCAGCCAGTTTCTCCAGAACCTGTCAGAACCTGCTGAATTTCACCCCTGGATTGAACCCATCTAATGGTCTCTGCATGGGCAGAAATAGGACTGGTATTTTAAGTTGCCAGTTTTGAATTAATGGGTGCGCTTCATACTTGTGAAAATGGAGAATCAAAGATGATTCTAGTTCTAGTGAAAAGAAGCAGTAGGGGTGACATGATAACAGTGTTCCAATATTTGAGGGGCTGCCACAAAGAAGAATGGATCAACCTATTTTCCAATGCACCCGAGGGCAGGACAAGAAGCAATGGATGGAAACTAATTAAGGAGAGAAGCAACTTAGAATTAAGGAGAAATTTCCTAACAGTGAGAACAATCTACCAGTAGAACAACTTGCCTTCAGAAGTTCTGGATTCTCCATCACTGGAAGTTTTTCAGAAGAGATTGGATAGGCATTTGTCTGGAATGGTACAGGGTCTCCTGCTTGAGTAGGGGGTTGGACTAGAAGACCTCCAAGGTCCCTTCCAACTCTTGTTATTCTGTTGTTCTGTTATGACTTCTTTCTTCATTCCAGAAGAACAACTCGATACAACTTGGGGGCATTACAAATGAAGCCTGATTTTAAATATCCACTATTTTCTTCATAATTCCAGTATAAAACTGTGACCTAGTTTAACTGTCATGTTTTGAATAAGCTACAACTGGCTAGGTTGCCATAACATGATAAACTACACTTGGTTTTAGAGCAGATTCAGCTTGTAATTGTATTACTGATGAGCTGTTTACTAATCCACCCAATATTTTGGGTTTACATACCAGTTACAACCTAAACACATGAGTTGGGTCCAACTTTCCAAGCTAAATATATAGTTTTGTGTGGGGTGGGTTGTTGGGGTCATGTTAAAACTCTAGAAAAAGTGTGGAGACTCTAGAAAAATGCAGAGAAGAGCAACCAGGATGATTAGGGGACTGGAGGCTAAAACCTATGATGAACAGTTATAGGAAGTTGTCATGGCTAGTCTAGAGAAGAGAAGGACCAGGGGAGACAGGATAGCAGTTTTCCAATATTTGAGGGGCTGCCACAGAGAAGAAGGGGGTGTCAACGTATTTTCCAAAGCACCTGAAGACCAAACAAGGAATAATGGATGAAAACCGATCAAGGGGAGATTCAACCTGGAAATAAGGAGAAATTTTCTGACAGGGAAAGCAATAAACTCATGGAACAGAAGTTGCCTTCGGAAGTTGTGGGAGCTTCATCACTGGAAGCTTTCAAGAAGAGATTGGACTGCCATCTGTCAGAAATGGTGTAAGGTCTCTTGCTTGGGCAGGGTGGGGTTGGACTAGATGACCTACAATGTCCCTTCCAACTCTGTTAATCTAATCTAAAACAAATGGATGAGCAAATGAAGGTTTTGTGGTATCAAAACCAGTTCTTTCTGCGAGTTCACTCCTTAGTCTGTCCAAATGTTCTACAGAATTTGAAGACTGCTTGCTTGCTTTCCGAATCCTAGTGACCACATAGATTTATTTTCTCTATGATGATCAGCCCTTCACATGTGCTTTCAAGTTTTCAAGTTTTCCAATGGTGCTCTCGTTGCCATTATAATTTAAGTCCATCCTCCTTGTTGCTGGTCATCCACTTCTTCTCTTTCCTTTCTCCTTTCCAAGCATGAGAGCCTCTTCAAGAGAGTTAGTTAAATTCAATTGATGCCCTAAAACTATAAGTATAAATTTTAAAACTTCATTTAAACCCCTTTTATTAAAAATCCCAATTTAAAAATTACGTTCAAGCTAGTCCTGCTCTTCGAAATAGTAACGTCTTCAACTCGTGGTGGAAGGACCTGAGATCGGGGAGTTGACGAAGCCCCAGAGGGAGCTCGTTCCAGAGGGTAGGGGCCCACACAGAGAAGGCCCTCCCCCTAGAGGTCGCCAGCCGACATTGTTTAGCTGACGGTATCCGGAGGAGGCCCTCTCTGTGAGAGCGCACTGGTCGGTGAGAGGCTAATGGTGGCAGTAGGCGGTCCCGTAAATATCCCGGCCCTAGGCCATGGAGCGTTTTAAAGGTGATAACAAGTACCTTGAAGTGAACCCGGAAGACTACCGGGAGCCAGTGCAGACTACGCAGGAGGGGTGTTACATGGGAGCCATAAGGTGCTCCCTCTATCACCCGCGCAGTCGCATTCTGGACCAGTTGGAGTCTCCGGGTACCCTTCAAGGGGAGCCCCATGTAGAGAGCATTACAGTAGTCCAGGCGGGATGTAACAAGGGCATGAGCGACCGTGCATAAGGAAGCCCGATCCAGAAAGGGGCGTAACTGGCGTATTAGGCGAACCTGATGAAAAGCTCCCCTGGTGACGGCTATCATATGATCTTCTAAAGACAGCCGTGCATCCAGGAGGACGCCCAGATTACGAGCCCTTTCCGTGGGGGCCAATAGTTCGCAAGGAATTGCAAGGAGCTGCTGTTAATAACAGACTGTCTTACCAGTCTGAGCCACAGAGGCCCTAGATAGAAGAAGTCACTCTATCTGTAATCACTACAGATGGAGTTCTCCCACCTCTGTGGCAGAATATGAGGAAATACTTCCAGTTGACCTAAGCAGAATTATGGCATTAAATAGCATTGACATCAGCAATATAATGTCAGCGCAAACTTTATGGATGGGGATAGGAACAGATAGGTAGGCATCTTTGTAATACACACACACACACACACACACATATACATAAAATGATTTATAGCAGAAAGATTTCCAATTCAGAGGAGGCCTTGAATGTCACTTGCACAATTACTATGCTCCCACACCGGCGAATGCAAAAGCAATGCAAACACGGTTTTTTGGCAATTGCTCTCTCTCCCTTCAGATCATTGGCAGGTATAACTGAAGGGCA
Source organism: Ahaetulla prasina (assembly GCF_028640845.1). Lineage (NCBI taxonomy): Eukaryota > Metazoa > Chordata > Lepidosauria > Squamata > Colubridae > Ahaetulla > Ahaetulla prasina. The sequence goes on along the minus strand of NC_080549.1, from coordinate 7,145,146 downwards.
ACGCTCAACAAAGATTGTTGGTTCAGCGAAAGGATGATAAATTGCCAGGGACTGCAGCCAATTCTTTGCAAACAACTGAAAAGTTCCCTTGCTGTAACCTTTTTCTTAGTTAGGTGGGGTTTACTCATTAGCCCAGTTTGGGTGGGTCTGGATAGCCCATGGAAATCATAAACCACGACTAAAGCCAGACCTCGTGCTAGGCTGCAATTTCAGTAATAGCAACAGATCTTAGACTTAAGGTAAAGGTAAAATTTCCCCTCGCATGTATGTGCTAGTCGTTTCTGACTCTAGGGAGCGGTGCTCATCTCTGTTTCAAAGCCGAAGTGCCAGCACTGTCCGAAGACGTTTCCTTGGTCATGTGGCTGGCATGACTCAACGCCAAAGGCGCAAGGAACACTGTTAACTTTCCACCAAAGGTGGTCCCTATTTTTCTACTTGCATTTTTTACATGCTTTTGGACTGCTAGGTTGGCAGAAGCTGGGACAAGTAACGGGAGCTCACCCCATTACACGGCACTCAGGATTCGAACCGCTGAACTGCCAACCTTTCGATTGACAAGCTCAATGTCCTAGCCCCTGAGCCACTGTGTCCCAGTCAGGGAAACAGTAAAATGGGTCACATTTCTTCAGAATGGGATGCCTAGTAGTTACTGTTCTTTATTCGAAGTTAAGGAAATTCTCTTTTTTGGGAAACTTTGAGTCAGTCCCAAAAATGACTCTCTGAATTCTCTTTCAGCCTTTTTTTTCTTTTTCTTGCTTTCTCAGGGCAGCTGGGATCTCTCTGCCTAAGAGATAATCTTGTGCAGCCAAGGGTTTACTTATTAGTCCGTCCTCACAGTTCCTTTCACACAGCTATTGCTGCACAGTGTGAATCGTTCGCGAATTAACAGCCTCCTTCTCGGTAGCATGCTGGAATTATTGACCTGTGGTTCAGGTGATTAGACTATGTTGAAAAGATTCCTACTCAGTTCTGTTCACCCATTTTCTCATGTGTTTCGGGTCTGGAGAAAATATATATATATATATATATTCTTGGCATATTCAGGTCTTTTCGAAGCCGAAAGCACCAGCCTGAAGATGATGAGTGAGACCTCATTGAAACTTTGCCAAGATACTCTCAATCTTACACGGGAAAAGACCCGAATATGCCAAGACCTACATACCTATACCCGTGAAAACCTATGAAAACAAATATACATACCTACATATATATATATATATATATATATATATATATATATATATAAATATATATATATAGGTCTTTGGTTGTTCGGGTTTTCTCCCGTGTAAAATTGGAAGTGTCTTGGCGACGTTTCGACGAAGTCTCATTCGTCATCTTCAGGCTTCAACCGTGCTTCTGGGAGCAATGTGTGATCGCAGCTATTTCTTCCTTTTAACTGCTAGTGGGGTTTGAACTGATTGGGTGGGAGCTTGGCTGTGCTCTGATTGGCTGGGGTTTTGTGCTCTGATTGGCTGGGGTGTGTCCTGTGTTGGTGGGGGCTTGGTTGTACTCAGTCTAATCTGTGCTGCAGGGGGATTTGAGCTGGTGAGCTGCACTGCTGCTGTTTGGCTTCGTGTTCGTGGTCGTGCTACATCTTCGTAGTGGGTGTCAGTCTGCTGCATGTATGGATTGGAGAGGTTTGAAGTGGCTAATGTTGCAGCTGCGGTCTGGCTTCTGGTCCTTGGTCGTGCTTCCTGATCAGTGTGGGTTTGGGTGTGCTTTCTGGGTGGATGTGTGGTGGTGACATCCTGTGTGGACCTCGTGAGTGTGGGTCTGGTGTCATTCCTCGTGTTAGGGACACGTTTGTCAATGTTCCTCGTGTTAGGGACACGTTTGTTAGGGACACGTTTGTTTGCTCCCAGAAGCACGAAGCTGAAGCCTGAAGATGATGAGTGAGACCTCATTGAAACTTTGCCAAGATACTCTCAATCTTACACGGGAAAAGACCCGAATATGCCAAGACCTACATACCTATACCCGTGAAAACCTCTGAAAACAAATATACATATATATATATATATATATGTATATATATATATATATATATATATATATATATATGGTTGTTCGGGTTTTCTCCGTGTAAAATTGGAAGTGTCTTGGCGACGTTTACAAGTCTCATTCGTCATCTTCAGGCTTCAACCGTGCTTCTGGGAGCAATGTGTGATCGCAGCTATTTCTTCCTTTTAACTGCTAGTGGGGTTTGAACTGATTGGGTGGGAGCTTGGCTGTGCTCTGATTGGCTGGGGTTTTGTGCTCTGATTGGCTGGGGGTGTGTCCTGTGTTGGTGGGGGCTTGGTTGTACTCAGTCTAATCTGTGCTGCAGGGGGATTTGAGCTGGTGAGCTGCACTGCTGCTGTTTGGCTTCGTGTTCGTGGTCGTGCTACATCTTCGTAGTGGGTGTCAGTCTGCTGCATGTATGGATTGGAGAGGTTTGAAGTGGCTAATGTTGCAGCTGCGGTCTGGCTTCTGGTCCTTGGTCGTGCTTCCTGATCAGTGTGGGTTTGGGTGTGCTTTCTGGGTGGATGTGTGGTGGTGACATCCTGTGTGGACCTCGTGAGTGTGGGTCTGGTGTCATTCCTCGTGTTAGGGACACGTTTGTCAATGTTCCTCGTGTTAGGGACACGTTTGTTAGGGACACGTTTGTTTGCTCCCAGAAGCACGAAGCTGAAGCCTGAAGATGACGAATGAGACTTCGTCGAAACGTCGCCAAGACACTTCCAATTTTACACGGGAGAAAACCCGAACAACCAAAGACCTATATACAAACACCCGTGAAAACCTCAGAAAACATATATATATATATATATATTTTCCATAGCTTTCTGGGATTCGAACCCGAGCTTGCTTGCATATTAGGCAGATATATTAACCTCTAAGCTACAGGTTCTCTTCGCTTTGTTAGCTGCACCAGGGAAGAGATTAAGTGGTTGTTTTTTTCCTATCGAAGCAACCTGGTCCACCCAAATATGGGAGGGAGCATACTGCTTCTCTTTCGCCTTTCAGCCCCAATCCAGGAGCCCTCACAGGCAGTCACTTTCACGACAAACTATTTTGTGTTAAATTTATATTTAAATTTGGCTTAGAGGTTAATACATCTGCCTAATATGTCAGCAAGCCCGGGTTCGAATCCAAGAAGGGTATGGCTAGCTGATGAGAGCTAAATAGCTTGAAATAGATCTATACTAGCCTCCCTTTATTTATTTGTCAGTAAATATAAATTTAACACAAAATAGTTTGTCGTGAAAGTGACTGCCTGTGAGGGCTCTTGGATTGGGGCTGAAAGGCGAAAGGGAAGCAGTACGCTGCCTCCCATATTTGGATAGACCAGGTTGCTTCGATAGGGAAAAAACCCACCATATATGTATATGTGTGTGTGTGTGTGTGTGTATGTATACACACACACACACACACACAAACACACACATATATATAAATAGGAAAATTCTGTTGAGAGTAATGGGGAAAATAGCCAACTCGCTCACTGCAGCCCAACTTAATTTTAAGCCCGAAATGAAGTTGCTAACAAGGAACATAATTCTGTCCCTCTAACAGGAATTACTGCATACCATATATTTTCGTGTGGGAGAGTCAAGACGAAAATAGATTCGTCATGTTGTGCAGAGCTGACTGTAGCTAGCTGACAAATGTCAAAAATGCACATTACTCAGGTTTTTGGGTTTTTTTTATCTTCGAGAAGGGTATTTGATTGTCTACCTTTGGAGAACTCTTCTCGCTGTCTGCCCACTTAGGAGCCTCATCGCATCTGCTGCAAAATTATTCTGCCAAGTTTTGTTTTGTTTTTTTTTCCCCATCAAAACTCAGGAGTTTGCTTATAAACACCTGAAGAGTTATCTAAAAGTTCATACTTCTAAAAAAAAAAAAAATTACGTAATCCAGTAGCCAGTCCAGAAGACTGGGCCTCTCCCAGTCTTCAGAGCACCGCTTTTCCAACCCCACCTAGAAATCAATCAATTAGAAAAAGAACTGGGAGGGACCTCGGAGGTCTTCTAGTCCAACCCCCTGCTCAGGCAGGAGACCCTACACCAGGGCTGTCAAACTCGCGGCCCGCAGCCCGGATGCGTCATGAGCTGGCCACGCCCATACCCAGTTTAGCGAAGGGGTAAAAAGTTGTGATACGTCTTATGACACTGCTGTGATGACACTGTGATGACATTGCTGTTTCAGACAGGTGGCACCCTTGCCCTATACCATTTCAGACAGGTGGCTGTTCAGTCTTTTCTTGAAAAACTCCAGCGATGGATCACCCACAACGTCTGAAGTCAAGCTATTCCATTAGTTAATTGTCCTCACTGTTAGGAAGTTTCTCCTTAATTCCAGGTTGTTTCTCTCCTTGATTAATTTCCACCCATTGTTTCTTGTCTTGCCTTCTGGTGCTTTGGAAAATAATCTGACCCCTTCTTCTTTGTGGCAGTTCTTCAAATACTGGAATACTGCTATCATGTCTCCCCTAGTATTTCTTTTCTCTAGACCAGGGGTCTCCAACCTTGGCCATTTTAAGACTTGTGGACTTCAACTCCCAGAATTCCTCAGCTTTGCTGGCTGAGGAACTCTGGGAGTTGAAGTCCACAAGTCTTAAAATGGCCAAAGTTGGAGACCCCTGTTCTAGACCAGGGGTGAAATGCTCCCGGTTCGGTCTGGTAGTAAAAAAAGACTACTGGTTCACCAAACAAGTAGTAAAAAATGTAAAAAAAAGTTCCGATGATTGGATGAGTGACGTGCAATCGTCGGAACATTTTTTAAAACTTTTTTAGCATTCTCTGAGCCCGACAATAAAAATGCTTTTAAAAAGTAAAAAAAAAAAGGCTCCGACAGTCACAGCTGGGCTGCACGATCGTCAGAGCCTTTTTTTTTTTACTTTTAAAAGCATTTTTTTACAACCTATTTGGCTGAAATTTTGAGCTGTCTGAGCGGCTCTACAGAATCACGGAGCTAGCGGTCTAAAAAAAGACCGCCATCAATGAAGCGGAGCCACCGGAAGTCCAGGACTTCAGTCATATCAATAGTAATGACTGGTCAAATTTTGAATGATGACATCTGACATCAGCTGGGAGTCATGCCAATCATAGCAAAAATGCATGGTTACATTGAATGCGACAAAGAAGGACCCAGTAGTGAGGACAGCTAAGCGGGTGGACCCTGATGGTCAGCGACCTCATGGCAGACCCAAGACAAGGTAGATGGATTGCATCAAGAAAGACATGAATTACCTGGGTGACACCCCTGGATCTAGCCAAATGGAGACGGCTTTGCTGACAAGTGGTGTTGTGGTCTGTCGACCGCCAGCCCCTCCAGCAGCTAAATCAGAAGAGGAGGAGGCGTGGGAGTCAGGGTCAGCATCCAGGCAACCTGAGAGCTCCGAGGGGGAAGAGGGGATGGAGCTGGCAGAGAGAGAGAGAGTCAGAGGTGGAGCCTGGGCCATCTGTCAGCCCTCAGATGGAGAGTCAACAGTCCCCAGGTCTGGAGTGGCTGATGAGGAAGAAGAGGAACAGCTGGGCCCAGTGCCTGATGCACGGATGTGCAGAAAGCAGAGGAGAGGAGAGCAGTGGAAATCTATGGGCCGGTCCTTGGGACAGAAGAGCCACCACTGCTACAAAATCCCCACCCTAGCTCTGGGGATAAAAGTCAGGGGGTGGAGCTGAATAGATGTGGCAGACAACTATTCATCTCCCTGCCAGATGAACCTGTTAGCCGGAGGTGAAAGAAAAACTTTTTGCTGGGGCTGCTGGCTCTCCTATTAAAGGAATCGTTGCTTCAACTACAGAGGGTTTGCCGTGTTTGGGGAGCTGGCTCGGACCAAGTGGACCCTGCCCTAATGCAGGAATAATGTTAGAGGAAGAAGCAGAGAACAGCGGATGGGCGGTTCGCCTGAACCGGTGGCAGCCCACTTCTGGCTGGTATCTTGGCAAGCAGAACTAATACCCTGCAATAGCACTGCGGCTACTGTAAAAATGCCGTACGCTAATCATAATAAATAATCCTGCTTGCTTTCTGCAACAGAATTCAGCTTCTGCAGGTTCTACCATTTGTTTTCAGGTATTTTTCTTTGCAGAACGCAAAGAATGACCAACCTGTCTTCTATCCCGATGGAGATCCAATTCCATCTTCTTCTACGGTAAACATGACTAATTTCGAATTTTTTTCCCCATGCTCCACTATCCATAGCAACCCACCCCCAAATCAAAACGACGCTCGTTATTCTGCATTCCCATTTTCTCAACCCGATGCATTTTAGGGCTAGAAATTCTTTTAAAAAGCCGTTTCCTAAGGAACCACATTCTCACACGGATAAAATTGGCGAACAATCTTCCCACACACAACCATTCAACCAAATGTCTGCTTAAGTTTTTTTTGTTTTTTTAAAGAATGCAAAAAAATGAGCTGCTTTTTGGTATTTGGGGAGGGTTGTTTTTTTTTCCCGATTTTTTTTTTAAAAGAAAAAAAAATCTTTCCTTTACAATTTTATTTACAAAAATGTATTAAAACTCTTTGTACAATGCCCCATTAAAATGAGGCTCGGGAATTGTTGCTCACACATGCAGTTAGCCAGAAATTCGTTTGGCAAGGTTTTTTTTTTTTCTTCTGTTCATGAAGTGCAATTTTTAACAACCGATCAAGAAACAACCTAAAATTACTTTTCGAACCCAAAACAAAAAAAAAAAAAAGGCAAAGGAAAGGAAAGAGGAAATCAAAACAATTTTTTTAAAAAAAATGCCTCTGAAGGAGCTGCTGCTTCATCATCTGCACAGCTTCAAATTAGTAGCAGATTTTTTTTAAGCAATTGATACTTTCCCTCCCCCCATTTTTAAATTAACATGCACATTTTTTAAAAAAATTACAACCCATTGACTGAACGTATCACTAGCGTGAAGCCTTCGCTCTGAAAAAAGTTATTTTCATTTGATAAACATACATTTCTTTTTATACAGCTTCTATGAAAATGTCTTCCCCCCCACTTTTTTTTTGTTTTTGCTCTTTTTTTTTTTTTTTTTTACTTAAATACAACATGTTTTTGCACAACATTTTGCATTTCCTTTTGCTGGAACATTATAGCATTCAGAAATTTAAAATCACAGTTTCAGGAAAAAAGAGCTAAACATCTCTGTAAAAAAACCCGGACACGAGTGCCCGCTTGTTCTTAAGGTGAAATGTTTCTCGAGCTAATTTTCTTCTTGTTGTTTTAATGTTCCGTATTTTTTTTTTGGTGACAATGAAAATGAGCATTTCCCCCGTTTTATTTCTATAGGCTGTCCCCTTTGTCTTATAACGAACTATCAAATATATCATTAAAGATCTTTTCTCTTCCTTTGAATAAGCTATCAAATATATTTCCAGCGACTTATTTCAAACATTGTCTTCTTTTTTTTTTAAATTATTATTATTATTATTTTAAAGAAAAAAAATATATCTATCTATCTCTAAACATCTTATCGACATTTTTTTTTTAAAATTGAATTGATATCCAGTATGTCGTTAATGGAATGAAATGCCGCAGAGTGTGTCATGCCACAACTACTGTCGTTTCATATTAGAGGTAAATTAGTAGGCAGATTTTTTTTTCTTTTTTTTTGCAGGGGGGGGGAAAGTTATTTGTGGTTTACCTTTGCATGATGGACAGATGGCCGAATGGAAGGAGGTTGGTTTCATTTTGCCATTCGAAAACCAGCCTGATTCGTTTCTCGCAACTCTGCCTACGTTTCTTCCGCCTCTTGCGATTCCAAGACCTTCGTCCCCCCTCCCACAACTCTTAAAATCCTGCAAGCCTCTTTAATTAGAATCATCGGTGATTAAACCTGAATTATTGTTGTTTTTTTTTTTTAATCCTCCAACCCTTACCGTTGAGCCCTCCAACGTAAGTGGACAGATTCACATCTCGAAAACACTTGTTTACGTCTGAAAAAACTGTAAGGCAGTAACGCTCAACTCACCATCTTGAGTGTCGAATTCTGGAATGCATTATATTTCTTTATAAAACTCAAGAGGACTGATTTATTTAAAGAAAAAGTAAGAAGCCGTGGGAAACAGCTGAGAATAGCTGCAGTAAGTAACAGAAACTGGTCCCCTTTAAAATACCATTCTGTCTTTGTTTTTTTCGATTTTTTTAAAAAGAAAAAAAAATCTTTCCTTTACAATTTTATTTACAAAAATGTATTAAAACTCTTTGTACAATGCCCCATTAAAATGAGGCTCGGGAATTGTTGCTCACACATGCAGTTAGCCAGAAGTTCGTTTGGCAAGGTTTTTTTTTTTTTCTTCTTTTTTTTTTTCTTCTGTTCATGAAGTGCAATTTTTAACAACCGATCAAGAAACAACCTAAAATTACTTTTCGAACCCAAAACAAAACAAAAAAAAGGCAAAGGAAAGGAAAGAGGAAATCAAAACAATTTTTTTTTAAAAAATGCCTCTGAAGGAGCTGCTGCTTCATCATCTGCACAGCTTCAAATTAGTAGCAGATTTTTTTTTAAGCAATTGATACTTTCCCTCCCCCCATTTTTAAATTAACATGCACGTTTTTAAAAAAAATTACAACCCATTGACCGAACGTATCACTAGCGTGAAGCCTTCGCTCTGAAAAAAGTTATTTTCATTTGATAAACATACATTTCTTTTTATACAGCTTCTATGAAAATGTCTTTTCCCCCCCCCCCACTTTTTTTTTGTTTTTGCTCTTTTTTTTTTTTTTTACTTAAATACAACATGTTTTTGCACAGCATTTTGCATTTCCTTTTGCTGGAACATTATAGCATTCAGAAATTTAAAATCACAGTTTCAGGAAAAAAGAGCTAAACATCTCTGTAAAAAAACCCGGACACGAGTGCCCGCTTGTTCTTAAGGTGAAATGTTTCTCGAGCTAATTTTCTTCTTGTTGTTTTAATGTTCCGTATTTTTTTTTTTGGTGACAATGAAAATGAGCATTTCCCCCGTTTTATTTCTATAGGCTGTCCCCTTTGTCTTATAACGAACTATCAAATATATCATTAAAGATCTTTTCTCTTCCTTTGAATAAGCTATCAAATATATTTCCAGCGACTTATTTCAAACATTGTCTTCTTTTTTTTTAAATTATTATTATTATTATTTTAAAGAAAAAAAATATATCTATCTCTAAACATCTTATCGACATTTTTTTTTTAAAATTGAATTGATATCCAGTATGTCGTTAATGGAATGAAATGCCGCAGAGTGTGTCATGCCACAACTACTGTCGTTTCATATTAGAGGTAAATTAGTAGGCAGATTTTTTTTTCTTTTTTTTTGCAGGGGGGGGGAAAGTTATTTGTGGTTTACCTTTGCATGATGGACAGATGGCCGAATGGAAGGAGGTTGGTTTCATTTTGCCATTCGAAAACCAGCCTGATTCGTTTCTCGCAACTCTGCCTACGTTTCTTCCGCCTCTTGCGATTCCAAGACCTTCGTCCCCCCTCCCACAACTCTTAAAATCCTGCAAGCCTCTTTAATTAGAATCATCGGTGATTAAACCTGAATTATTGTTGTTTTTTTTTTTTAATCCTCCAACCCTTACCGTTGAGCCCTCCAACGTAAGTGGACAGATTCACATCTCGAAAACACTTGTTTACGTCTGAAAAAACTGTAAGGCAGTAACGCTCAACTCACCATCTTGAGTGTCGAATTCTGGAATGCATTATATTTCTTTATAAAACTCAAGAGGACTGATTTATTTAAAGAAAAAGTAAGAAGCCGTGGGAAACAGCTGAGAATAGCTGCAGTAAGTAACAGAAACTGGTCCCCTTTAAAATACCATTCTGTCTTTGTTTTTTTTTTCCTCTCTCTCTCTCTCTCTTTTTGTGAAGCGAGGATGAAAATCATAACTGCTACACCTGAGCACAGTGCTAAAGTTACCTGTTTAAATGACAATGCAAAGGTTAGGCTTAGGGTTAGGGTTAAAACAGCATGGACGAGGGCCAAATTGTTCTCTCCCATCTGTCATTTCAACATTCAGCGATAATCAATTTTATTCTGAAAAGATGTAAGTACGTTTCTAAGGGGACAGATCGCAGAGAACAACATTTGGGAGTTGGTTACTTCTCAAAGCTCTACCGGATCGGTCTATTATCATTATCATTATTATTACTTAAGAAAGCACTTGGAGGTGATCATTAAAATGGCTGGGACACCTGCCAATCTGCCTGCTTTCTCTCTCCAAAGTGACTTTTAATAGAACAGTTGAAATGAAATGCGTGTGTGTTTGTTTGTTTGTTTGTGTGGTGCGATGGCCTAGAAGGGGGAGCTCTCGCCTGACAATCAGGAGGCTGTGTGAGTTCGATCCTAGGTAGAGGCAGATATTTCTCTCTCTGGGCACGATGAGAATTTATCTGCTGAATATATAACTCTGCACTGGTGACAGGAAGGGCATCCGGCCAGTAAAACGCTCAGCTCCATTCAGTTGCCCCGACTCCACCCCGCAAGGGATTACAGGGTCATTAAAAGACAATGGTGATGACTTGTGTGTGTGTGTGTGTTGCGTGTGACTCGCTGTGTGTGCGTGTGTGTGTGTGTGTGTATGTGAATATGATGGTAGACAGAGAATTCTGGAAACAATACAATGGCAGAAAAATAGCATCGCAACATCCCAAATTTCAATGAACAGACAGTTCCAGGAAGATAAGCAGTGGATTTCTGAGGTGTATTAGGAACAGCTTAACGTTTTAATAAGCAGAAAAAGGGGGGGGTTGAAAATCATTCCTTCCCCCCCCCTAAAGATCGTTCATGTTTTCTGTGCACTGGTATCAAAGAATGGCTTCTGTTGAACGTTTTGATTTTCTTTCTTTCTTTCTTTCTTTCTTTCTTTCTTTCTTTCTTTCTTTCTTTCTTTCTTTCTTTCTTTCTTTCTTCTTTTGTTTTCACAAGAATGCTTTCCGTGTCTTTTGTTTTCTGTCTCTGCCTTTATGAATATTATCTGCCGAACGTACTAGTCTCTTGCCACGTTTTTTGTTCGTTTTTCAAGCAAAGCAAAAATATTATTTTTTTTTTATTTTTCTGATGGTTTGCATTGTTTCTAAAGTCTTAAGAATCTCCTGTTAAGGCACTGAAGGAAAACAAAACAAAACCAAACCCAAAAAAGGAGGAGAAGAAGAAGAAGAATCCTGTGAAAAGTTCTTGGCACCATCATCAGTTTATTGTGTCGAAACCGACACCCCGGGAGAGAGAGTAAAATTGGCTCAGGTGACCAGGATCACTGAAGTTTAACTGGGAATCTCGGTTGTTCCTCCCTTTGCAAGCCGTGATAAATGCAGGATCTGTAACGAGATGACAAAAAGCTGAGCTGTGTGTCCCATAGAAGCAAAATCATGCGCAGGGACCAGGAAAGAAACATCAGAGGAAGGAGGGGATCAGCCCACTAAATTTTCTCCTCCTCCCCCTAATTTTCTATGGTTCAGTGATATAACCCAAACAGTCCGCTCCTCTCATTTGGGGGGGGGATGCCCCCTTAAGATTTTGAGGTAAGCGATGGACATGAGTAGAACCAGTGGTGGGATTCAGCCCAGGAGTGAAATCTAAAAATTTTCCCTACCAGTTCTGTGGGCGCGGCTTAATTGGTGGGCGTGGCTTGGTCAGGTGACACGGTGGGCGTGGCTTGGTGGTCAGGTGACTGAGTGGGCATGGCTAAGAATAATAAATAATAAAAATAATAAAGTATACAAAACTTGGGAGCAAACAGGTCTACCTTCTTTAAAAATAGAGGCACCGGTCTACTAATTGCCTTTTTTGAGGAGCGCACTGGTCTACCTTCTTTAAAAATAGAAGCACCGGTCTACTAATTGCCATTTTTGAGGAGCGCACTGGTCTACCTTCTTTAAAAATAGAGGCACCGGTCTACTAGCCGCCTACAGCACTGATCAGCTGTAGTGCAGCCCTTTGAAGCGCCATGGCAGTCATTTAAGGCTGTTTGCAGCTATATCACCACCGAGAAGAGGAACAGTGAGGCATGGGCGGTGGGGGGGGACAGGGATTTTTGCTACCGGTTCTCACGCGTTCCGGTCCGAACTGGGAGCATTTCACCCCTGCTTGTTGGAAAAAATCATTATGGCAGAGAACCGGTTGTTAAATTATTTGAATCCCACCACTGAGTAGAACCAAATTGTTGGCTTGAGAAAACTGTTCAAGATATTCATTTCCTGTACCGAAGGCACTTTCTCCAAAAAGGGCCAGGATAGCTCAGGCAATAGAGAAGCCTGTTATTAACACACAGAGCCTGCAATTACTGCAGGTTCGAGCCCGGCCCAAGGTTGACTCAGCCTTCCACCCTTTATAAGGTAGGTAAAATGAGGACCCAGATTGTTGGGGGGGCAATAAGTTGACTTTGTAAATATACAAATAGAATGAGACTATTGCCTTATACATTGTAAGCCGCCCTGAGTCTTCGGAGAAGGGCGGGGTATAAATGTAAACAAACAAACAAAAAAAAAAAAAAGGGCAAAGTGGACTTCCGTCATTTTTTTTCCCCTTGAAAACATTTCGCTACTCAACCAAGAAGCTTCTTCAGTTCCTCTTCAGAAAAAAAAAAACCCCGAACCAAACGAAGAAAGTCCAGTTGCCTTTCATAAAAAGCACCTTTGGGACAACCATGATCTGGATGGCTGAGAATTTCCATATATGTATTAGATGTAGTAGCAATGACCATCGCCATCAATGGGACTTAGTTGATAGAAAACAAGATTCAAAGATGCTCTTTTGGAATTCGTGCCCTCCGCTTTATGGGAAGGAGAGATATGACTACAGTAACGGCCAAAATTATGGAAACCTTTTGGGAAAAGTGTATTTTCTAAAACTAGCTAATAACACCACTTTTTGGGGGGAGTAGTACCATAACATTATATATCAATAGAAAGATAATTTAATCAAGAATGTAATGCAATAAATTTTATGGAGGATTTGCTATTAGAATAGCAATTAGAGTATAAAGAAGAAAAGTGAAACACATAGAAAAAACGAGATATACAAAAATTATAACCGTAGAAAAAAAAAGATATACAAAAATGATCACCATGTCAGTTAATACTTAGTTGGGTAACCTTTAGCATGAATTACGGCCTCACAACATCTTCCCATGGAGTGAACCAAGTCTTTGAGTTCTGCAGTTGTTCTAATGTGAAACCAAGATTGAAGGATGGCTTCTATTAACTGGGTTTTATTGCTGGGTCACTTCTGACTAACCAGTTTCTTTAGTTGGTTCAAAAAATTTTCAATTGGGTTAAGATCTGGGCTATTCCCAGGCCATTGCAGCAGTGGGATATGATTATCTTGAAACTCCAGAAACAAAAGTGATGTTATTAGCCATCAAACCTCAAAAATACACTTTTCCCAAAAGGTTTTCATAATTTTGGCCACTATTGTAATTTTTTTTTTTGTTTCGCATTTATATCCCGCCGTTCTCCGAAGACTCAGGGCGGCTTACACTATGTTAGCAATAGTCTTCATCCATTTGTATATTATATACAAAGTCAACTTATTGCCCCCAACAATCTGGGTCCTCATTTTACCTACCTTATAAAGGATGGAAGGCTGAGTCAACCTTGGGCCTGGTGGGACTTGAACCTGCAGTAATTGCAAGCAGCTGTGTTAATAACAGACTGTCTTAGCAGTCTGAGCCACCAGAGCCATCTGTTTTTATGAGTTCTGTCACAATGACAAAGAGACTTAGAATTTTGCCCAGTTCTCTTCAGGAGCTCAACAGTTCTTTTCCATTGGACAACAGGAGAAAGATCTCTGAAAAATTACTTACCATTGCTCCACAGCTCCCTTTAATACATACAAGTGAATATCATATATAGAAGGTTTTTTTAAAAAAATGGGGGAAATATCAACAGCATCATTTTATATTTGTGCTCCTGGATGGGTCAGTATTTTCAACAAGATTGAATGTATGGCTGCAGAACTAATGAGAAAAAAAAATTAGATGCTGACTTAAAACCCAGATTTGATTTGATTGTTTTCGGGGGAAGTTAGGAACTGATGAGAATTGTAGGAGTATAATTAAGTTGGGATGAAAATTTTTTAGCATATGTTTGTTTTATTTTTAACTATACCTTGTGCTCGTTCCGGGAAGTCGGGGGGGGGGGGAGAAGGGGGGAGGGGGTTGTGAAGGGAGGTGGGAGGGGAGGTGGGGGAAAAGGGGGAAACATTTTTTTTGTAAAACTTTTTGAATAAAAAAAAACAAACCCCCTCCCCAGATTTGAAGATTCTGCGAAGGGCAACTGATTCATGTTACTTAAGAATTAACTGTAATTTTGGATTTAAATTGCTAGCTTCAGAATCTTTAGGGGGGCGCGGGTGTGACACACTTCCTTGAATGCTAGAGGTGGAGCTCTCACCTCACAATCATGAGGTTGTGAGTTCGATCCAGGGGTGAAATGCTACCGGTTCGGACCGGTTCAGCCGAACTGGTAGCGGTTGCAGTGTGTGGTTCGGAGAACCAGTAGCGGCAGCAACATGAGGCTCCGCCCACCCAACCAGACGTCATTACTTCCTTGTTCTAACCAGGAAGTAACCTGTTTTTGACCTCCTGCACTTGCATAGAAGGCTTTGTGCACGCACTTCCGAACCAGTAGGGAAGGTAAGTAGATTTCATCCCCGGTTCGATCCTAGGTAGAAGCAGATGTAGGGTCTCCTGCTTGGGTAGGGGGTTGGACTAGATGACTTGCAAGGTCCCTTCCTACTCTGTTAATCTGAATCTCAAGGCAACAAATGAACTAAAGGGTATATACAGCTCAATGTAAGTGTATCAAGTGTGATGGGTGGACGGACAATCACAATTTGAGCGAAAGAGACGTCACATTAAAATTCCTTGCTCATTTGATGATGCTACTCTGGATAACTGCTTTTCTGTTGAAATAATTGGATGGAGTTTCAGCCTTTATCATAATTCTCTCTTTAATGCACGACTCTCCAAAGCTGAATCAAGTAGTCAGACTTTCCTGCTCATTACTGTAATTTATTGAAATTCTAAACCGAGAGGGGGAAATGATTTATCCCGTTCGAGAGATAAATAATCACCAATGTCCATTTCCTGAAGAAAGGGCATGCCATAAAAAGGATAGATATCATCCCGTCTCCAGATAATACTTAATTTTTTTTGAAAAAATGACTTTAATATTAAATACTGCACTTTATCACAGCAAATCCGACCAGAAACAGAGATATATTGATAGAATATATTTGTAGCTCGGGATTGGTGCTCTCTGAGCTTAGTAACCAAACCAAACCTTTTCCAGATGTTTCATTACCAAACTAAGTAACATCATCATTGCATTAATATTGTTATCCAGTTTGGTAATGAAACGTCCGCAATAAAACAACCAAGCTCAAGGGACCACCAAGGACTCCCCAAAGATATATGAATGCTTTGAAGCAGGGGTCTCCAACCTTGGTCCCTTTAAGACTCTGGACTTCAACTCCCAAAGTCCCTCAGCCAGCAAAGCTGGGAGTTGAAGTCCACGAGTCTTAAAGGGACCAAGGTTGGAGACCTCTGCTTTGAAGGAGCCCCTTCCATTGATCGAATCGACCAATCATTGATTGACCAACGATTTAAGAGTCAACCCAACCCATTTTGCAAATCAAAAAGGGGGGTTCTAGCTGCCCTGTGTCCAACGTCCAAAATGTTCAGTCCTAAAACGTGACTCCAGATGCAGAGGGAGAAGACAAAACACCAAAACACGTCAACATCAAGAACACCAAACACGTTAAAAAAAAAACAACCAGTGGATTTGCTTACTCAACCTTTAGCCATACCACTAGATCTTTACACTTTCTGTTCCATACACGTTGTATCCTTCTCTGTACGTGGCATAATTCTGGGTATTGGGTGCAGGAGCTGGCTTAAAGTTTTGTGTGTTCTTTGTGAGTTTCATTCGTTTGGACTCTGCTCGAGACTTGTAACAGAACTCTATCAAGGCCACCGTCATGGCAAGGCCGAGGCCTCCAACCAGGATATAAAACACCCCTGCCACATTGCTCAAGCTGAGTGCACTTGTCTTGTCCTAAGAAAAACGAACCAGTCGGTTAGCTTCAGAATAGAAAAAAAAATATCAACAGACAAAGTGGTAATTGTGTTATTTAGGCAAAAGAACGAGAGGGATTTGCTACAAGAACCTAAGGCCCTTCCTGCCTTCGAGCTTAAAGCTCTTCTCACCCAAATCTTTCAAAATAACGATTGTCAACACTTTCGGTAGCTTAAAGTTACAAATCATGCCCCAGAAAAGGAAAAAAAAATATTTTAAAAAAATAAAATAAAAAAAAAGGTTTTACAAGAGGAACACACCCAGAAAAGAAAGTTTCATCCACCCAACCCATCCATTTCTCCAGTGCTAATTTCGCACAAGGACCCAACGTCAGCTCTGTGCTATTAAACCAAGTTTCACAGTTGTTCTGGTGAATAGGACTGTATCATCTAATCATCCCTTGGAATGTGTCAGATATTCCCACTGGAGTGGGGTTGAAGAAAGCAGGGTGAATTTAAAGAATTTCCAAAAAAAAAAAGAAGAAGAAGAAGAAGAAAAAGAAGAAAAAGAAAGAAAAAGAAGGGAAAAAAAGAGAGGAGAAAAAAGCCTTTGAAAATGGTTTTCAACTGATGCATATAAGATCGATCATCCAAATTTGACTAGTATTTTTCCTGGCATCCTAAATAAGCCACGTTGTAAGACGTTGGTCACTTATTTCTCAGGCTGAGTTCACTAAGGCTAATTTCGGGCTAAACATCGGGGCTGAACCATGAAACGAAACAATAACCCAGCCAAAAACAAGATAGATTCCTGTAACTGTCTGAGCTGTAGAGGCAGAAAGTGGGGGGGAAAATATAACTGTCTGGGGTTGTTGTCTGAAACGTCATTGTAACCATTTTGCTGCTGGATTGGTTTACCAAATCCCTTGGTTCTCGCTGATGGTGACTCCTTCTACTTTGAGCTGTGACACAAAGAAAATCAGAAAGTTTGTCAACATGAGAAAGTTGTGCTGGTAACCACTGAGTGTGAATCGGAAACCGCAGTCAAACTGATTCAGGTCCCCAAGGCGGACAAAACCCTTCTGGACTTCCAACGTGAATATTTTGAGGAAAGCCAACTTGGTCAGAAAACACAAAAGCACCTAACAACTTTAACGTTGCGAGATGCGGTCCAGCCGAAACCAGATAAGAACGGGTGGCCTGCAAAAATCCAACCGAGGGTCTAGAAAGGGGCAATGAAGAGACGAACGTTGAGTTCCTCCATGTTGAAAGGAAAATCTACAACCCCGTAAGCAACTGTCCGCACAAGGGGTTGTGATCCAGCTTCACAACGGACTCATCTTAAAACCAGCACGACTCTCTTATGTAGGCAAGGCCTGAGCGGTTGATGTCAATCTGGATTCCAGACCAATCTGGCAGATATATTACAGAAAACTGGTGCTTTTCAATGGTTTGCAGGTTGAGCCTCCGCTTACCATAAGAGTAACCATTAAGTAGCCGGGTTCTTTTTTTTTTTTTTTTTTTTTACAATCAGTCTCTCAAATCAGCTTCTCATATGAAAATCCCTTCAATCACCTTTCCCCAAATATAATCAAGAGGTAGGCAGAGAAAGTTAAGGGCATATCGAGAAGCCTAGCTACCGCGGTTTTCGCTGAATTTTAAGTTCCGCCTGATTGCATTTCAAATTTTGAAGTTTCGATGAGAGGCTAACCCTGCAGTGGTGCATTTAAACGTCCATCGGCCCAAAAGTCAACTGAAATTGAAAAGGCTATATCCTAGCCCTCCTGAAACCAATAAGTGTCTCGTGACTTCAGCAGGGCCAGGAAGGGAGCCTTCTGGAAAATATTTAAGAATGCCGATTAGGAAAATGACCATAGTTCCTTTTTTCATTATTTTCGGTTTCAAAAATAAAATTAAAAAAAACAAAACCCCAAAGGCACAAATAAAAAATATTCCATCCCTATTTATTGAGAACAGGAACTGGCTGTCCCGCCGTTCTTTGTGCCTCGAAAAGTGCATCCAAAAAATGTGATTTGAATAGTTTGGGGTGGGTGGGTGGGGGAGGGTTGGGAAGGCTTTTCCGATGGTCCCCTTAAAATACATTCTCCAATGTTGCAATCCCAAGTGGGCAGAAAGTGCTTTACTTCCAAATCAAAAAAAAAAAAGAAAAGAAAAGAAAAGTGGGAAATTGAAGCCCTGACTTTTACGTCCAACTGGAGCAGCCAGCCATAGGATGGCTCCCCCATCATCAACACCCCAGCAACATCATTGGTGTGTCTCTAAGCCGAAAGCCATACCGTTTAAAAAGAAGAAAAGGAAAGGAAAGAAAAGAAAAGAAAAACCAAAGTCTGAGGTTGCAAAAATTTTTGTTGGTATGGAATGTCGCAATACAGTAGCAAAATGGTTTGATGAAATAATCGTGGGTTGGGGATTTTTTTGGTGTTTTTTTTTTAAAGC